>NC_053391.1:659993398-660287174 GCF_905171765.1 Bufo bufo
TGATCGGAGTCCCAGCGATTAAACTGGGACTCCGATCGGAACTCTCCGCTGCCACCAATGATGGGGGGTCGGTCATTTTAATTGAGGGGGGGGGGGCCGGCCGCACTGGCCACCAATGAGTTAAAAACAGGGGGGGAGGGGGGGCCGGCCGCACTGGCCACCAATGAGTTAAAAACAGGGGGGAGGGGGGTAGCGGCCGCACTGGCCACCAATGAGTTAAAAACAGGGGGGGGAGGCCGACCGCACTGGCCACCAATGAGTTAAAAAAGGGGGGGAGGGAGGGCCGGGCGCAATGGCCACCAATGAGTTAAAAACACGGGGGGAGGGGGGGGGGCGGCCGCACTGGTCACCAATGAGTTAAATATAGGGGAGGGAGGGGGGCCGGCCGCACTGGCCACCAATGAGTTAAATACAGGGGAGGGAGGGAGGGGGGCCGCACTGGCCACCAATGAGTTAAATATGGGGGGGGGTCTGCCCCCTGCTGCCTGGCAGCACCTGCCAGGCAGCAGGGGGCAGTCATGTACACAGTTCTTTTAGTATATTTTAACTTGAAGCGTCCCCATCACCATGGGAACGCCTCTGTGTTACAATATACTATCGGATCTGAGTTTTCACAAAGTGAAAAATCAGATCTGAAAAAAACTGTTATGCAGACGGATCCGTTCTGAGCGGATGCAAGCGTTTGCATTATAGGAGCGGATCCGTCTGTACAGACACCAGACGGATCCGCTCCGAACGCAAGTGTGAAAGTAGCTTTATAGTAACATAGTACATAAGGCCGAAAAAAGACATTTGTCCATCCAGTTCGGCCTGTCATCCTGCAAGTTGATCCAGAGGAAGGCAAAAAAAAAACTGTGAGGTAGAAGCCAATTTTCCTTCCTGACTCCAATCAGGCAATCAGAATAACTCCCTGGATCAACGACCCCTCTCTAGTAGCTATAGCCTGTAATATTATTACACTCCAGAAATACAGCCAGGCCCTCTTGGACTCTTTTATTGTACTCACCATCATCACCTCTTCAGGCAGAGATTTCCATAGTTTAAACCTACAACAACCCAAACTGCAATACAAAACTCCTCAAAGCAACTACACCAAACTATACCAAAAAGAACGAAGATGTTTTTTGATAAAAAATATAATTTTTATTCAATAGAGTAACACAATCAATACAAGTAGAATCAAAATGGACAGGACATGAAGACAGAGCCTCTATGGGGCTCAACAATGTGGAGAATCACACTCGAGGTGGGTTGCACCTCAAACAGTAAAGTTTGCAACAATTATACAGGGACTGAAGACACTGTAGTGGTTGGGGGTACTAATACTAATCCCCACAATGTGTAACCTAACATCCGATCTGTCTCAGCATCCCCCATGTGAACACTGTAGGGTAATAGGACCGCGGTATTATACTGACATAACTGATGACTATTATAAACATGACTAGTGCCGCCCGTCCACCCCACACAGAGTATCACGTTACATACCCATGTTGCTGCTGTTCACTAGTGACAAGACCCCAAGCGCTTCAACCTCGACACGTGTTTCGCCACGCAGACTTCGTCAGGAGGTACCGTGTCGAGGTTGAAGCGCTTGGGGTCTTGTTGTCACCAGTGAACAGCAGCAACATGGGTATGTAACGTGATACTCTGTCAGGGGCGGATTAAGTGCATGATAGGCCCGTGGCTGCCCCCACATAGTATTCCCTCCCATAATAATTTGGCCCCATACAGCCCCCACATCCCCCCCCCCATGTACTCAATTTAACTTCCCTAATATGTCCTCCTGTGTGTAGCCCCCCCCCCCAAAGTAGGCACATGAAATAAAAAAATAAAAAATAAACAAAAAAATTAAAAGATAAATACTCACCTATGTCCAGGGCCAGGCGCTTGCTCGCAGAGGAAGGCGGGATGAGTCAGGCGCGTCACAGTGCTGCGTCCCGGCACAGGCGCGTGATGACATCATCACACACGCCTGCGCCGGGATTTCTCTACCGCATAGGCCTCAGGTCTACAAGGCCTGAAGCCTATGGCGGTGATCGGCGACGGGACAGGAAGCTATGCGCTCCCGTGCCCTGCCGCAGTATGTGGGTGTTCGGGTCAGCGTTGGGCCCCCCAGCGGTGCTGGGCCCGGGGCTGCCGACCCGAACGTCCCTATTGTAATCCGCCACTGTACTCTGTGTGGGGTGGACGGGCGGCACTAGTCATGTTTATAATAGTCATTAGTTATGTCAGTATAATACCGCGGTACTATTAACCTACAGTGTTCACATGTGGGATGCTGAGACAGATCGGATGTTAGGTTACACATTGTGGGGATTAGTATTAGTACCCCCAACCACTCCAGTGTCTTCAGTCCCTGTATAATTGTTGCAAACTTTACTGTTCGTAGTGCAACCCACCCCGAGTGTGATTCTCCACATTGTTGAGCCCCATAGAGGCTCTGTCTTCATGTCCTGTCCATTTTGACTCTACTTGTATTGATTGTTTTACTGTATTGAATAAAAATTATATTTTTTTATCATAAAACATCCTCGTTCTTTTTGGTATAGAGATTTCCATAGTCTCACTGCTCTTACCGTAAAGAACCCTTTTCTATGTTTGTGTACAAACCTTCTTTCCTCCAGACGCAGAGGATGTCCTCTCGTCACAGTCACAGTCCTGGGGATAAATAGATGATGGGAGAGATCTCTGTACTGAACCCTGATATATTTATACATATTAATTAGATCTCCCCTCAGTCGTCTTTTTTCTAAAGTGAATAACCCTAATTATTTGTCTTTGGTTATTGCCAAGAACCTGTTTCTTTTATGAGATGTACAGCTTTCAGTTTCCCAGTCTATATCTGGGTAGTTGAAGTCCCCCATAATAACCACCTCATTATGATTTGCCGCCTCATCTATCTCGTTTAGTAGTAGATTTTCTGTGGACTCTGGTATATTAGGAGGTTTATAATATACTCCTATTAGTAATTTATTATTATTTTTGCCTCCATGTATTTCTACCCACAGTGACTCCACTTGTTCATGTTCCTCACTTATATCTTCTCGGACTGTGGGCTTTAGGCAGTAACGTAATTACCCTCCCCCCCAGTCCGTAGTTTAAACACTCCTCCAACCTTCTAGCCATCTTTTCCCCCAACACAGCTGCCCCTTCCCTATTGAGGTGCAGCCCGTCCCTACGATAGAGCCTAATAGGCAGATACTATGGCATGGGGGCACTTTGTTTTGCCCACTCCCGCTTTGGTAACCCACTATCACCCAGCAATTGCTCCTGCTGTCAGGCTCCTTAGACGTCACAGTTGCTATTGACTTTGGCATCTAAGTTGTTAAATCACAACATCAAAGGTGCCACCCCTGAGGAAATTAAGCATTTTCAAAGTCCCTGTAGAAATGAATGTTCAAGTACTCCAACTGCTCAATTTCTCTTTTTCTAATCTAATGGATGAAAGTCCTGTATGAGGGATTACCTTCTATTAACTCAGACATCAGAATTTTAAAACTCCATAGATTTTCTAAACACGGCAACTGCCTTAAAAAAAAAAAAAAAAAAAGATAAAATGTACTGGGCAAACATGATGGAAAATTTACTTGTTGAAGTATTTTGAAGTATACAGACAGAGAATAAAGGCATAAACAATTTAGTCTTTTATAATGTATTTAAATGGAAAAAAATAAACAAAAATAATTTTAAAAAACTATATTCTGATTCATTGCAGAAGAAAGTTTTCCAAGCGCGGTCTCAAGCTAAATTAATTATGAAGGAACATAAATAAATGAAATGGGATAACACTCTTTGATTACTTCAATGTGATGCAGTGTTTTGTTGTGTTTTTTGGAGAAAATCATTAATATGAATACAAGTATAATCCAATGTGTTAAATTGCAGCTCACAGGTTGATTGCTCTATTCATAACGCTATATAATATTGTGCGCTGTTAAAATTTATTGAGTGTATGTTGCTGACGATACACATATATATCACTATAACAATACACGATATTGCATGCAAAGCAGATAATTACACTTATAAATTGCCAGGAATGGGAGGCCCTGCCTTGAGCTTCTTGGCATGCAAGCTAAAATAAACGCAGTAATATTCTCTATATTTCCTTCTCCAAAGTGAATTTATTTTATTTATAAAATGTTTTACCCACAAGAAATAAAATTGAGATTACTCAAGATTTGAAATATTTCCTGGGGAAAAGTCTCTCAGAGGCTTAGATAAGAAATCGAGCAGCAGACGTTGTATTTACAGTTCATATAATTAACAACTTTTTTTTTACCAAGAATTTAAAGCAGGAAGGTAAAACTGAAATGCATGTTTTTTCTGCCAACAAACGAAACAAAAATGAAAACTAGAGCTATCCAACAAAGTAGAAGAGGATAGCCAATTAGGCCTCATGCACACGACCATTGTGTGCATCCGTGGCCATTGTTCCATTTTCCGTGATTTTCTGTGGACCCATTGACTTTCAATGGGTCCGTTGAAAACTCTGAAAATACACTGTTGTTCATCCGCGGCCGTGATCCGTGTTTCCTGTCCGTCAAAAAAATAAGACCTGTCCTATTTTTTTGACGGACAACGGTTCACTGACCCATTCAAGTCAATGGGTCCAAGAAAAAACACGGATGCACACAAGATTGGCATCCGCGTCCGTGATCCGTGGCCGTTGGCAACTTTCACACAGACGGATCACAGATCCGTCTGCATAAAAGCTTTTTCAGATATGAGTTTTCACTTCGTGAAAACTCATATCCGACAGTATATTCTAACACAGAGGCATTCCCATAGTGATGGGGACGCTTCAAGTTAGAATATACTGAGAACTGTGTACATGACTGCCTCCTGCTGGCAGCACCCGATCTTTTACAGGGGGCTGTGATCCGCACAATTAACCTCTCAGGTGTCGCACCTAAAGGGTTAATTGTGTGTATCATAGCCCCCTGTAAGAGATCAGGTGCTGCCAGGCAGGAGGGGGTAGACCCCCTCCCTCCCCAATATTATATTAATTGGTGGCCAGTGCGGTCTCCCCTCTCCCCCCCCCCCCCAGTTAAAATCACGTTCCGAATCCCCCATCATTGGTGGCCAGTGCGGCCTCACATCTCCCCCCCCTAATTAAAATCACGTTCCGAATCCCCCATCATTGGTGGCCAGTGCGGCCTCACCTCTCCCCCTAGTTAAAATCACGTTCCGAATCCCCCATCATTGGTGGCCAGTGCGGCCTCACATCTCCCCCCCCTTGTTAAAATCACGTTCCGAATCCCCCATCATTGGTGGCCAGTGCGGCCTCACATCTCCCCCCCCTTGTTAAAATCACGTTCCGAATCCCCCATCATTGCTGGCCAGTGTGGCCTCACCTCTCCCCCCCTAGTTAAAATCACGTTCCGAATCCCCCATCATTGGTGGCCAGTGCGGCCTCACATCTCCCCCCCTTGTTAAAATCACGTTCCGAATCCACCATCATTGCTGGCCAGTGCGGCCTCACATCCCCCCTCCCCCAGTTAAAATCACGTTCCCCCATCATTGGTGGCAGTGGAGAGTTCCGATCGGAGTCCCAGTTTAATCGCTGGGGATCCGATCGGTAACCATGGCAACCAGGACGCTACTGCAGTAGCAGGCATTGTGTGGAGTTTCATGTGAGAGGGAGAGGAGCTTGAATACTGTGCTGTGCTTTTATAAATTACATTCTAAATCGCATATAAATATTCCAGATAGTTAATGTTAGATAGTAATAGGAAATTGTGTAGCTGAATAGCTCATTGGGTCCAGTAGTGTAGGCTATAGAGATAGTTAGCTGAAATATAAAATCCATATAGTTAGTGTTAGATAGTATAGGTTATAATGTGTGGCAGGAAAAGAAATGTGCAATGTGCATGTGAGAGAGATTTCTCTGCTGTCCATACATACATGCTACAGAAATAGTGCTGTGATGACCCAACAATACTAAGTTCTACAATCAGTATTATGCTGTCAGACCTGATTAAAGGTGAAGTTGTATGTATTGCGCTAAAATATTCGAATCAATAGTGAGGATTTGCGCGATCTCGAATCATTTGAAAAACTCTATCTGCATATACACTCACCTAAAGAATTATTAGGAACACCTGTTCTATTTCTCATTAATGCAATTATCTAGTCAACCAATCACATGGCAGTTACTTCAATGCATTTAGAGGGGTGGTCCTGGTCAAGACAATCTCCTGAACTCCAAAATGAATGTCAGAATGGGAAAGAAAGGTGATTTAAGCAATTTTGAGCGTGGCATGGTTGTTGGTGCCAGACGGGCCGGTCTGAGTATTTCACAATCTGCTCAGTTACTGGGATTTTCACGCACAACCATTCCTAGGGTTTACAAAGAATGGTGTGAAAAGGGAAAAACATCCAGTATGTGGCAGTTCTGTGGGCGAAAATGCCTTGTGGATGCTAGAGGTCAGAGGAGAATGGGCCGACTGATTCAAGCTGATAGAAGAGCAACGTTGACTGAAATAAACACTCGTTACAACCGAAGTATGCAGCAAAGCATTTGTGAAGCCACAACACGCACAACCTTGAGGCGGATGGGCTGCAACAGCAGAAGACCCCACCGGGTACCACTCATCTCCACTACAAATAGGAAAAAGAGGCTACAATTTGCATGAGCTCACCAAAATTGGACTGTTGAAGACTGGAAAAATGTTGCCTGGTCTGATGAGTCTCGATTTCTGTTGAGACATTCAAATGGTAGAGTCTGAATTTGGCGTAAACAGAATGAGAACATGTATCCATCCTCTGATGGCTACTTCCAGCAGGATAATGCACCATGTCATAAAGCTCTAATCATTTCAAATTGGTTTCTTGAACATGACAATGAGTTCACTGTTCTAAAATGGCCCCCACAGTCACCAGATCTCAACCCAATAGAGCATCTTTGGGATGTGGTAGAACGGGAGCTTCGTGCCCTGGATGTGCATCCCTCAAATCTCCATCAACTGCAAGATGCTACCCTATCAATATGGGCCAACATTTCTAAAGAATACTATCAGCACCTTGTTGAATCAATGCCACTTAGAATTAAGGCAGTTCTGAAGGCAAAAGGGGGTCCAACACCGTATTAGTATGGTGTTCCTAATAATTCTTTAGGTGAGTGTAAATCTATTGTTATGACATGCATGGAATTTTAATCTAAAACAGTGCTGTAATGTACAATTACTTACCGTGTCCAGGAGTTTTTCCTCACTATCTCGAAAGTTGCTGCCAACCATTTTCATCACTTATGTAGCTAATAGTGCGTACGTACATAATAGCGCAATCAAAAAGAATATCACGAAATCACGAATGTTTGGCGATTATTCGCCTAAATATTCGTGATATATCACGTATTCGAATATTGCCCCTAGAGTTGAGCGAACACCTGGATGTTCGGGTTCGAGAAGTTCGGCCGAACTTCCCAGAAATGTTCGGGTTCGGGATCCGAACCCGAACCGAACTTCGTCCCAAACCCGAACCCCATTAAAGTCAATGGGGACCCGAACTTTTCGGCACTAAAAAGGCTGTAAAACAGCCCAGGAAAGGGCTAGAGGGCTGCAAAAGGCAGCAAAACGTAGTTAAATCCCCTGCAAACAAATGTGGATAGGGAAATGAATAAAAATAAAAATAAAATAAATAAAAATTAACCAATATCAATTGGAGAGAGGTCCCATAGCAGAGAATCAGTCTTCATGTCATAGCAGAGAATCAGGCTTCATGTCACCCACCACTGGAACAGTCCATTGTCAGATATTTAGGCCCCGGCACCCAGACAGAGGAGAGAGGTCCCATAACAGAGATTCAGGCTTCATGTCAGCAGAGAATCAGTCTTCATGTCATAGCAGAGAATCAGGCTTCATGTCACCCACCACTGGAACAGGCCACTGTCAGATATTTTTAGGCCCCGGCACCCAGACAGAGGAGAGAAGTCCCATAACAGAGATTCAGGCTTCATGTCAGCAGAGAATCAGTCTCCATGTCATAGCAGAGAATCAGGCTTCATGTCACCCACCACTGGAACAGGCCACTGTCAGATATTTTTAGGCCCCGGCACCCAGACAGAGGAGAGAGGTCCCATAACAGAGATTCAGGCTTCATGTCAGCAGGGAATCAGCCTTCATGTCATAGCAGAGAATCAGGCTTTACGTCACCCACCACTGGAACAGGCCACTGTCACATATTTAGGCCCTGGCACCCAGACAGAGGAGAGAGGTCCCATAACAGAGATTCAGGCTTCATGTCAGCAGAGAATCAGTCTTCATGTCATAGCAGAGAATCAGGCTTCATGTCACCCACCACTGGAACAGGCCACTGTCAGATATTTTTAGGCCCCGGCACCCAGACAGAGGAGAGAGGTCCCATAGCAGAGAATCAGGCTTCATGTCACCCACCACTGGAACAGGCCACTGTCAGATATTTTTAGGCCCCGGCACCCAGACAGAGGAGAGGTTCATTCAACTTTGGGTTGCCCCGCAATATAATGGTAAAATGAAAATAAAAATAGGAATGAATGAGGAAGTGCCCTGGAGTACAATCATATATTGTTAAGGGGAGGTAGTTAATGTCTAATCTGCACAAGGGATGGACAGGTCCTGTGGGATCCATGCCTGGTTCATTTATATGAACGTCAGCTTGTCCACATTGGCTGTAGACAGGCGGCTGCGTTTGTCTGTAATGACGCCGCCTGCCGTGCTGAATACACGTTCAGACAAAACGCTGGCCGCCGGGCAGGCCAGCACCTCCAAGGCATAAAAGGCTAGCTCTGGCCACGTGGACAATTTGGAGACCCAGAAGTTGAATGGGGCCGAACCATCAGTCAGTACGTGGAGGGGTGTGCACAGGTACTGTTCCACCATGTTAGTGAAATGTTGCCTCCTGCTAACACGTTCCGTATCAGGTGGTGGTGCAGTTAGCTGTGGCGTGGTGACAAAACTTTTCCACATCTCTGCCATGCTAACCCTGCTCTCAGAGGAGCTGGCCATGACACAGCGACCTCGTTGGCGACCTCTTGCTCCTCCTCTGCCTTCGCCTTGGGCTTCCACTTGTTCCCCTGTGACATTTAGGAATGCTCTCAGTAGCGCGTCTACCAACAAGCGCTTGTACTCGCGCATCTTATTATCACGCTCCAGTGCATGAAGTAAGGTGGGCACATTGTCTTTGTACCGTGGATCCAGCAGGGTGGCAACCCAGTAGTCCGCACACGTTAAAATGAGGGCAACTCTGCTGTCGTTGCGCAGGCACTGCAGCATGTAGTCGCTCATGTGTGCCAGGCTGCCCAGAGGTAAGGACAAGCTGTCCTCTGTGGGAGGTGTATCGTCATCGTCCTGCGTTTCCCCCCAGCCACGCACCAGTGGTGCCAGCCCGCTGTGAACATGCTTCATCCTCATCCTCCTCCACCTCCTCCTCATCCTCGTCCTTCTCGTCCTCCAGTAGTGGGCCCTGTCTGGCCACATTTGTACCTGGCCTCTGGTGTTGCAAAAAACCTCCCTCTGAGTCACTTCAAAGAGACTGGCCTGAAAGTGCTAAAAATTACCCCTCTTCCTCCTCCTCCTCCTGGGCCTACTCCTCTTCCATCTGTGCGCTTTCTGCAGAAGACTGGGTGGAAGATAATGTGAACGTGCTGGATGCACTGTCGGCCACCCAATTGACTAATGCCAGTACCTGCTCAGGCCTTACCATCCTTAGAACGGCATTGGGCCCCACCAAATATGGCTGTAAATTCTGGCGGCTACTGGGACCTGAGGATGGTACACTAGTACACTAGGCCACGTCCTCTCCCAGCAACAGAGGGTCCACTAACACCACCACGACCATGTCCGCGTTCGCGTCCCTTACTAGATGTTTTCCTCATTGTTACCGTTCACCACAATAAGAAAAATATTATTCGGGCCAATGTATTGAATTCAAATTCAGGCCTTTTTTTACAGACACCTAACACTATCTGGCTATCTATTTAGGTACCGTATTACACTAATACAGGCACACCAGTAATGACAGATTTAGCTGAATATAAATTTGAGGCCTATTATTTAGGCGCTGGGTGACAGGTATACGTTTACGGTCAGAATTAGACTTGGATCTGCACTGTAGCGTGTGTGTGAAGTTCTTGAGAATTACCCTATCAGCACCTTGAATCTAATATACCCTTTTAGGGATAGATTTAAAGTAGGCCTGATACAGCAGAAACCACTAATTTTGATAATTGCAAAATTGGGAATTGTATTTCAACCAAGAACAAAAACTGTGCTTTGACGGACACTAAATAACTTGACCAGCTAAAGCAGTAATGACAGATTTGGATGAATATAAATGTGAGGCCTATTTTTTAGGCGCTGGGTGAGAGGCTCAACTTGCCCCTGATGTAGTATATGGCCAAAAAATAACCACACTATTGATGGTTAAATGCACTTGGGTGACACAGGCTCAGCCTGCCCCTGATGTAGTATATGGCCAAAAAATAACCACACTATTGATGGTTAAATTTACTTGGTGGCAGCTTGTGCTGGCGCACCACAAGCCACAAAATGGCCACCGATCACCCCAGAAAAAAGTGACTGAAAAACGCTCTGGGCAACCTAAAAACACTGAGCAATTGAATAGCAGCAGTTCAATGATCCACAGCTGTAGATCAATCACAGAATGAAGTCTTTTGGAGGAGTTAATCTGCCTAATCTCGCCCTAACGTCGCAGCAGCAACCTCTCCCTATGCTTGAATCAGCAGAGTGACGTGCAGCGCTACGTGACCCAAGCT
Source organism: Bufo bufo (assembly GCF_905171765.1). Classification (NCBI taxonomy): domain Eukaryota; kingdom Metazoa; phylum Chordata; class Amphibia; order Anura; family Bufonidae; genus Bufo; species Bufo bufo. Next base: position 660,004,158 of record NC_053391.1, read on the forward strand.
TATATAGAGGCTGGGTCACATGCTGCACTGGCCAATCACAGCCATGCCAATAGTAGGCAAGGCTGTGATGGCCTCTTGGGGCAAGTAGTATGACGCTTGTTGATTGGCTGCTTTTACGAAAATGTTCGGGTCCGTGTAACGGACACCCCAAAATTCGGTACGAACCCGAACTATACAGTTCGGGTTCGCTCATCCCTAATTGCCCCTGCCGCTCATCACTAGTTAGGATCTCAGATTAGTAATAGATGGTGAATAAATAAATAAATAATAGATGGTAAGTAAATAAATATATATGGTCCTCTTACTACTTCATGATTTTAACTCAATCAAATATATTCACAGTGAATCCTTATTCAAACATGATTAATTAAAATAATTATTGAAATATGATCAAAAAAATATTTGGCAAAAAATAAATATCAGTTCATCATGATTTCAATAACAATCACTGTTCAATAATTTGGATATATAAATGTATATATAAATTAATAAATAAATAAATTGATTTGTAGTAAGACATTATATTTGGTATATAGTTCCCCTCAATTAATGGACTTGAGGTATGTAAAAATGTCTCCTAATTAATTAGTTTGACCTTATAGTATTACATATACAGTAGTTTAAGGCCTCTTTCACACTTGCGTTGTTGGGATCCGGCATGCACTTCCGTTGCCGGAGGTGCCTGCCGGATCCGTAACAACGCAAGTGTACTGAAAGCATTTGAAGACGGAACCGTCTTCCAAATGCTTTCAGTGTTACTATGGCACCCAGGATGCTATTAAAGTCCTGGTTGCCATAGTAGGAGCGGGGAGCGGGGGAGCGGTATACTTACAGTCCGTGCGGCTCCCCGGGCGCTCCAGAATGACGTCAGAGCGCCCCATGCGCATGGATGACGTGATCCATGTGATCACGTGATCCATGCGCTTGGGGCGCCCTGACGTCACTCTGGAGCGCCCGGGGAGCCGCACGGACGGTAAGTATACTGCTCCCCCGCTCCCCGCTACACTTACCATGGCTGTCAGGACTTTAGCGTCCCGGTAGCCATGGAAACTATTCAGAAAAAGCTAAACGTCGGGTCCGGCAATGCGCCGAAACGACGTTTAGCTTAAGGCCGGATCCGGATCAATGCCTTTCAATGGGCATTGATCCCGGATCCGGCCTTGCGGCAAGTCTTCAGGATTTTTGGCCGGAGCAAAAAGCGCAGCATGCTGCGGTATTTTCTCCGGCCAAAAAACGTTCCGTACCGGAACTGAAGACATCCTGATGCATCCTGAACGGATTACTCTCCATTCAGAATGCATTAGGATAATCCTGATCAGTATTCTTCCGGCATAGAGTCCCGACGACGGAACTCTATGCCGGAAGACAATAACGCAAGTGTGAAAGAGCCCTTAGCTTGGATTAGTTCCATAAAATATATGTGCAACTGCTGCCTCCCCCCAGGGCCCTCCTATATACCGCGCGTCCCAGGTGTAGGAATGCTGAGTGGTATAGTGCGGCCTAAAATGTCTCTTTTTTTGTGTCATGGTCCTCCTACCTGGATACGGTTGGACCCCAGGCTTTGGCTACGAAGCAATAAATAGGGGGAATAATTGAGGCATTTGAAGAGATAACTTGAGTCCAGACCTTGAGATGAAGTCCAATGGCAACTTTACTTGAATAAACATTTCTCCAAACAGTTTTAGGCTTTGTCTTGGTTCCAGTAGTCTTTAGCATTCTCTCTGACCCTGCTGTACGGACAGGCTGGCTGTATAACTTCTTCTGTATGCTGAACTTCTCTGTTTAGTCGGACTTAACTTCAGCCAAGAAACTAATCTCCTGGCTCCTAGAACTAATCTCCTGGCTCCTGAGGCCTCCGTGGCCAGCTTTTTTTCATTCAGTTAGTCAATATCAATACATAATCGGCAGCCATTTTATGCAACGATAGTGCACCAGCACAGGATATCTGCATGCCTGCAAGTCCAGAAATACTGCTTTTCGCTTACTGGGGTGAAAAAACCCCATCTGTTTCATAAAGTGCAGATCTAGGATTAGACGTGCATAAGCGAGTGTCACATTTAGGCCAGAAATACAGCTTTGCCTGGGTGACAGGGGCCAAAATCTCTCAAAATCCTCTGTTGTATTGCTGGGTGACATGAACCCCCTTTTGCCGTGAATGAACCCCTGCTCTGCATTGCTGGAAGGGAACTAAATTTAGTGAAAACATTTGTTACTGATCGGAAGATGCGCGACTACAAGCGCACGCTGATGATGGCATTCCCACCTGACAGCGGGGGCACAGTGGAAGCACAAGGCGAAGGCAGAGGGGGAGGAAGAGGTCGCCAACGCAGCTGGGGCACCGCCAGCACCTGAGAAGGCAGGGTTAGCATGGCCCAAATGTGGAAAAGCTTTGTCAGCCTTGGAGGTGCTGACCTGCAGCCAGTGTATAGTGTGAATGTGTGTTTAGCACGGCAGAGAGCATTATCACAGGCCATTACCTGCAGCCAATGTGGACAAGCTTACATTTATTAAAATGAACCAGGCATGGATCCCACGGGACTTGTCCGTACCTTGTGCAGAATAGACATTTATACCAGCCTCAACCATCCATTCTTGTACTCAAGTGCACTTATTCTTTGTTTTATTTTGTTATATGTCCCAATATTTTGGGGGATACCTCAATTTAAAAAAATAAAATAACACAAATCGGTGTTGGCTACCTATTCCTCCTTCACCGCCGCTTCCACCTACACCGCCACGTCAACCTACACCGCCACATCCACCCATCCACCGCTTCCTCAACCTCCTACTCCTAGATCCAGATTGTTGTTGTTTTAAATTTTTCTGTATTTTATGTTTTAAGTCATTTCCCTATCCACATTTGTTTGCAGAACAGTTGTCATCCTCTTAAGCACATTTCGATGCCTTTTGCAGCCCTCCAGCCCTTTCAAGGACTATTTTAGAGCCATTTTAGTGGCCAAAAGTTCGGGTCCCCATTGACTTCAATGGGGTTCGGGGTCAAGTTCGAGTCAAGTTCGGGTGCCGAACCCGAACTTTTATTTCAAGTTCGGCCGAACTCGTCGAACCCGAACATCCAGGTGTCCGCTCAACTCTACTTATTAGGAATAAACCCATTTTGATCAGGATGTATAATTGATGAAATAACTTTATACCGTCTTGTGGTAAAAATCCTTGAGAGAAGCTTAACATCCGTATTAGGTAAAGAGATCGGCCTATATACAACCATATCTAAGGGATCTTTGCCTTTAATATTAGTACTATTACAGCTTCTGTCTGATTCTAGGAGTCTACCATCTTCTAATGACTCAATAAATACCTTCAAAAGACGGGGGAGAATAACCTCCCTATATTTACAATAAAATTCACATGGGAATCCATCAGATCCAGGAGAGGAGTTTCCCACACAAGCCTTTATTGCTCCCTCTAAGGCCCCTTTCACACGGGCGAGTATTCCGCAAGCAAAATCGCAAGCATCCGCAAGCAAGTGCGGATGCGGTGTGATTTTCACGCACGGTTGCTAGGAGACGATCGGGATGGGGACCCGATCATTATTATTTTCCCTTATAACATGGTTATAAAATAGCGCATGATCTTTTACCATGGTGATGGGTCATGTGATGACCGGAGTGACGTCACCACAGGTCCTTTACCTGTAATGAATGCTCACCACAGGTCCTGTTCAGCAAAGGAGACAGAAGGAAATGCCGGGCAGCGCGATCAAGTGGATTAAGGTGAGTTAAATTATTTTTTATTTATTTTTAACCGCTCCAGCGCTATTTTACTATGCATTCTGTATTCAGAATGCTATTATTTCCCCTTATAACTATGTTATAAGGGGAAATAATACAATCTACAGAACACCGATCCCAAGCCTGAACTTCTGTGAAGAAGTTCGGGTTTGGGTACCAAACATGCGGGATTTTTCTCACGCGAGTGCAAAACGCATTACAATGTTTTGCACACGCGCGGAAAAATCGCGGGTGTTCCCGTAACGCACCTGCACATTTTCCCGCAACGCCCGTCTGAAAGAGGCCTAACTCTTGCAAGGAGAAGTCTGCCTCAAGGGATTCTCTTTGAGTATCTGTAAGAACTGGAAAATAGATGGAATCCAAATATGAATCAATCGCTTCATCTGAAACAGTATTATCTGATTCATACAATTCCGAAAAGTATTTCACAAATGTTTATTTAATACTATCCTGATATTGGGTAATTGTACCTTCAGAAGAGTGGATACTAACTAACTCTTTTATTTAACCTGATTGGAAATCACCCTAGCCAACATTTTCCCTGGACAACCTGATTCAGAAAAATATTTTTGTCCAGTAAAAAAAAGCCTTTGCTGAGCTTTATCTAGAAGAAAATCAGAATGAGCCTGACTTGTACTCTGTATAGTTTCCCTAGTTTGTTCTGTGTTCTTACTAGAAAACTCATCCATTCTAGCAGCCGCTGCTTCTTGCAAGTCTCTCTCTTTCTTAGCACAGCTTTTTCTTAAATTAGAAATATTACTAATAAACACCCCCCTCATAAAGGCCTTGAATGCATCCCATACCAAATGGGTCCTTACTGAGTTATAGTTGTTATCCCAAAAGAACTCTATCTCCTGTATAATCAATTCATGGTTATCCATTATAGAAATCCAATGTGAGTTTAATCTAAATGGAGGCCTAACACTGTATTTATTATGGAGAGAGGTAGATGATCCGATAAAGACCTAGCCTCATACTTAATACGTTTTATATATTTCAAATAATTTTTATTTATCAGGGCTAAATCTATCCTGGATATCGACTTCCTAGATTTACTAACACAAGAATATGCCCTTCCCTAAATACTGTATATTCACAAAACCGGATTCCTGGCAAAAATGGGACAAGGGGGACCCTTGGCACTGGGTATGCATATCTCTCCCCATGGAAATCCTATCCTTTGCTGGATTGATAACACAATTAAAGTCCCCATTAACTATGGAAGGACATTCAGGCCACTGATCCATAAAAGTTAATAAACAGTTAAGTACATGAAAAGAAAAGGGGGAAGGAGTAAAGATAAAAGCCAGAATGCATAATTTCCAAAATAATTCTCCATAAAGGAAAACAAATCTCCCCTGCTTATCGATAGAGGATGCCCGGCAAACAAAATCAATCCCTTTATGAATTAATACTGTTACTCCTCTTAAATAGCTAGTAAAAGTGGAATGATAGGCCTGCACGGCCCATCCCCTACCGAAGCGAGGGATCGCCCCCCTCAGTGAAATGGGTCTCCACTAAGCTGACAATCGCTGGAAGATGTCTATGAACCAGATCACAGACTGCCTGTCTTTTTAATTTGTCTTAATACCCCGAACATTCCAGGTTAAATTTCTAACCGACATCAATCAGCCAGAAAAAAAAAAGAAAGATAAAAAAATCCCCAAAGTGAAGAAGCTCACAATTCCTACCACCTCCCCCTCCAACCTGGGTGACGCATCGCAGCCCACCCCACAGACTACAAACCCCCACCCCCACCCCTCCACTACTTGATCCGCCACCTGTCTTTTCCCCCATCACAAATGAAAAGGGCACTCAGATATTATTCCGATCGAGCCAATCCACTACTAGGTCAGGAGTGTCAAAAAAGTAAGTCGCACTATTAAAGATTATCTGCAGTTTGGCCGGATAAACAAATGAATATTTAATGTACTCTTCGCGCAGTCGTCTCTTAACCTCGATATAGCTATGTCTTTTTTCTTGGATGTTCTTGGAAAATCAGGAAAAATGGACAATCTATTTTCATTATATAAGATAGGGGGGCACGCCCTTGCCCTTCTCAAAATCATATCCCTGTCTTGTGAAACAAGTATCTTCACAAGAAGTATCCGCGGGTGCCTTCCAGGAGTTGGTTTACCCCCTGGAACCCGATGGGCCTTTTCCACAAAAAAAATATTAATGAAGAAAAATGCAAAAATCACAAGGATTATCCCCTTCCATACACCTATCTTCCATCTCCACCATCTTTTTTTTTAAGATCTCAGATCTCAACATGGGGATTTCCTTTTTAAACATTTTAACTTTCTTCTCCAAGACCTCCACAGTTTTTTCTATGGTAGTTTCTCTGTTTCGTATCTTTGTGAAATCATCTCTTATCAAGACCATATCAGTCTGAATTACCCCAAGTTGTATTGAGATATCTTTTATTAGCTCTCCGTTTTTTTTTTAACTGCAGCCAAGATTTCCTTTAGTGGAGAAGATTCATCTTTGGACAAAACATTTACGTCCTCTCTTTTCTCCCCCCAGCTCTTGAATGTAATCATCCAATACTTCTTCCACTCTAAATACACCTTTTTTTTTCCGATAATGCAACCCTTTTTGTCCTGCTCTTGTGGTTACAACACTTGGGGATTTCAAGAGCTATTCAATTTTTGCAGATTCAGTCTGTTTGTAGCCTGTTTTGGCAGATGTATACTCAGCGGAACGCCTGTTTTGCTTAGGTGCCATTTTTTTAATTATTTTTTCCCCTCCCTTATAATATGTTTGTTTTACCTCCTTTCCCTTTTTTTCCCCTCTTTTTTTTCCCCTTTTCCTGTTTTCTTCTTATATTAATTACTTAGACCAACAAGAAAAAAAAAGAAAAAATATAAACAGATCTAATCAAACTTTCTTATAATAAAAAAGGGAGAAAGAAGCAACAATAGTTCATCCAGAATAGACATCCATGGAGCACCAAGGAAGAGCAGGGAGTCACGGTACGGCAACGGGGAGGATGTTCAAGAGGTCCGGACGTGTGAAGGGCTCAGAAACGGTGGATCCCTCAGGTCGGTCGAGGCAAAGCATAGCTTAGCTTACATGGCGCGGTGAGGTGAGCGGGAGGAGGGAGGTGCAACTTAGCATAACTACGTCATCACGTCATCCTCTGAAAGGAGAACCAAAGTACTCCTAGTACTATTAGATATTGGTTGGGAATAAAGGTATCCCTTTGTTGTATGCCCCTTTGGCATAATTACTATTTACAGGCCCTAGATGATTTGGTTGGGGATCAGTATTGGCAAAAGAATAAGATTCTTAATGTTGCACAGGTGGTTGGGAATGGGGATATTCTTTCGTTCTTGGAGTTAACACAAAGAGAAAATCTATCTAATCTCTCTTGGTTTAGGTATTTTCAGTTATGTTCGACACTTTTTAGCATAAAGGAAAAATCGCTGTTTGATGTAGATACTTTCACATTTTTAAATGATTTGATAGCAAAGCCAGCACAGAGGGCTAAGATTTCTCAACTTTATAAATGTTTACTTAAAGCACAATTTAATAATATACGCTCTCCTGGGCAAAAGGCCTGGGGAAGTGATTGCCCAATGATTCAATTAGATGATTGGGACAATATATTCGTAAATTTAGGATTAGTTTCTTATAATTTTAATCACGTTTTGGTTCAATTTAATATTTTACATATAATCTATATTACACCTTTATGGCTTAACAAATAGGGTTTGAGAAACACTTCTAATTGTCCATGGTGTGATTCACCTAAGGCTGACCATTACAGATGAGCGAATTTCTAAAAAATTTGATTCGGTCGGTTCCCCAAATTTTTCAAAAAGATTTGCTTCGATCCGAATTTATTTGCAGCGAATTAGGTAAAAAAAAACGTCTCTTTCCGGGCTGCAGAGAGCATTTATAGGGGTGTAGAACACTGTGCCTTTCAGTAACACGCATAGGGAGTCTGCTTTGGTAGTGAAATAATACTGTAAGTCCATATGACATGCAGATGACAGGCGTCGCTCTTAGAATCACTGCATACTTCACTTATTTGGGCAGTCACGGGGCCAAAACTGACCAAATAACTGAAGTATCAACTCAGCCTTACGGGTCGATGTCAGCATCAAGAAGAAGCGCACTCCTTTTACACCGTCGTCAGCTGATTTAACATAGATTTCTACAGAACCTGTTCTATTAAATGCTTATACAAGTAGAGCCCCCCTGACAGAGTGGAGAGGGTGTCAGCAGTAAGTTTGTGTTGACGTCACTGATTAATTTGCCCTTCCTCTGATCTGTCAGAACAATAGCCCACAAAAAATGAATCCTGTCTGTGGAGCATACCCCTTCACTCGGTCAGCATTTGCTCAATAATCCATCAGTATTGCTAATGCAAAAAAAAAACAGGAGTGGATCTAAAACAGAGATAACACGTGAATGGAATATTTGCATGCCTTCTGTGTTTTGTACCCACTTCTGCTTTTGGCTACCAAATCATAAGCCAATTCTGATGGGACCATACAGGCCTTACAACTGCTACACAGACAGGATCTGTTGTGCGTCTCATTTTTCCTTCCTTCTCACAGATCAGAAGAAAGGTCAATAAATGATGATGAGGTCAGCCAGGCCGAAAGCCAAAATAGTGGACCAGTCATGAAGTGGGGAGGGTGGGAACAGCATTAGAAGTCCATAGAGTGGACCTATGACATAGTGGTGAGGTGGAAACAGCATGAGCAGACCACAGAGTGGCCCAATGACAGGGTCTGGAGGTAGAAGCAGTATGAGGAGACCACCGAGTGGCACAATGACCGAGTCTGGAGGTGGCGGCAGCAGCAGCAGTATCAGGAGAAGGCCACTGAGTGGCACAAAGACAGAGTATGGAGTTGGCAGCATCAGGAGAAGTCCACTGAGTGGCACAATGACTGAGTCTGGAGTTGGCAGCAGTATAAGGAGGCCACCGAGTGTCACAATGACAGAGTATGGAGGTGGCGGCAGCAATAGCAGCATCAGGAGAAGGCCACCGGGTGGCACAATGATAGAGTATGGAGTTGGCAGCAGTATAAGGAGGCCACCGAGTGGCACAATAACCGAGCTTGGAGGTGGTGGCAGCAGCATCAGGAGAAGGCCACCGAGTGGCACAATGATCGAGTCTGGAGTTGGCAGCAGTATGAGGAGGCCACCAAGTGGCACAATGACCAAGCCTTGAGGTGGCAACAGCTGCACCATCAGGATACCACAGAGTGGAAAGGTGGCATAGTGTGGAAATGGCAGCAGCAGCATCAGGATACCACAGAGTGGCAAGGTGACATAGTGTGGATATGGCAGCAGCAGCAGCATCAGGATACCACAGAGTGGCAAGGTGACATAGTGTGAAGATGGCAGCAGCAGCATCAGGATACCACAGAGTGGCAAGGAGACATAGTGTGGAGATGGCAGCAGCATCAGGATAACACAGAGTGGCAAGGTGACATAGTGTGGAGATGGCAGCAGCAGCCTCAGGATGCCACAGAGTGGCAAGGTGACATAGTGTGGAGATGGCAGCATCAGGAGACCACAAAGTGACCCGGTGATAGAGTAGGGCAGTGGGTGGCAATACCAGTACCCGCTGACGAAGGTGGGTGAAAGAAGGAGCACTTGGCATCAGATGTGTGGCATCAGGCAGGTGGCAGCATCAGAGTAGTATCTGAGGCAGGTAGCCAGAGGAAACCGGTCTTATTTTCAAGGTTTGGGTGAGGCGCCATGGATGATCTAATCAGATGCATCACTCATTGGTGGGTGGAAATTCTGGCTGATCCACTCCTGATTCATCTTGACATAGGTCATTCTCTCCACATTTTGGGTGGACAGGCGAGTTCTCCTTGGGGTAACTATGGCCCCCGTGCCCTAAACACCCGCTCTGATGCCACACTACTGGCCAAGCAGGACAGATTTTCCAGGGCAAACTCGGCCAGTTGCGGCCACAAATCCAGTTTAACTGCCCAGTAGTCCAGCGGATCTTCAATGACAGCTGGCAGGGTGCTGTCCAAGTATGCCACCACCTGCTGGTTCAGGTTCTGCTCCAGATCTAGATGCTGCTGCTGGTGAGTAGTTTCTTCACTATTCGGGTGAAGAAAGCTACTCATCAGCGACTGTAGACTCAGGCTGCTGCTGATGGAGCTGGTACTGCTCCTGCCATCCAACCCCTCCCCAGCTGCCAAGGCAGTGGAACGTGAGCGCAGAGGGCCCCCTGGTCAGACCTGCAAAAGGATGGACGATGGCACAGATAGGCAGAGGCCTACTGACTACATAGGATGTCTCTGTAGTAGTTCAGTTTGTCCTCCATCTTAGTGGGTGTAAAAAAGGCCCCCATTTTGGATCGGTAGTGAGGGTCCAACAAGGTTGAGAGCCAGAAGTCATCCCTCTGCCGAATGGTGACAATTCGGCTGTCACTACTCAAGCAAGTGAGCATGCATCAGGCAATTTGTGCAAGTGACTCGGAGGGAGTCCCTGCCTCCATCTCCACTGCATACTGCCACGGTGTGTCTGGGTCCTCTGTCTCATCTTCCTCATCGCCCTGTAGCTCCTGTGGCTGCTTCTGCTCCTCTCCTGCTCCTCCTTTCCTGTCACCTGAGTAGAAAAACCACCCATTTCACTACACATTGCCTGTGCTCCAATGTCCTCCACCCCCTCTTCCAGTTCAGCCCCCACAGGGCTCATGTGGCCGTGAGATCTAGGCGCCACGTCTCCTGTCCCCTGACTATAATTATTTAAACAGTATACATCAGGAACTTCAATTTACTGAAGTCCATTCAACCGAGAAACTGCAATTCCTTGATACATTAATTTATGTGCAAGAAGACACCTTAAATACTGACCTGTTTATTAAAACAACAGACAGGAATAATATGCTCCAATTCGATAGCTCACACCCACGCAGCATGATTAATTCTTTACCGTATAGTCAATTCTTATGGGTTAGAAGAGTGGTTAGCGAGGAACAGAGAGTTCACAATAGACTTCAGGAAATGAACAATAGATTCATAAAAAGAGGTTATCCACCACATTTGGTTAAAAGACAACAAATTAAAGCCCAGAACTTGACAAGGGAAACACTTATAAAAAAACACGGAATAAAAAGGAGACTTGTAGGATTCCATTTGTCTCTACATATACTCCCATCAGTAATAAGGTTGCTGCTATCATCCAGAAAAATTGGAAATTACTTGCCCAATCTTTTCAAAATACATTAGAATTCCAGAACCCCCCGCTATTATCATACAGGAGAGGTGCAAATCTGAGAGATAGATTGGTCCATGCAGACTCTATCCCATTACGACAACGGCAGAGTAAAAAAAACTGGTTGCTTCCCATATCTGAACTGCTGCCATTGCAGCAGCATGATCAAGGGAGGATCATTTCTACATCCCCAAACAGGGAAGAGGTACTACATTTGACAATTTTTCACGTGTAATTCCTGTTATGTTATTTATATTCTACCATGTCCCTGTGGACTTTTGTATGTGGGTGAAACCACACAAGAAGTGAAAAAGAGGATAACACAGCACAAATCCAAGATACGCAACTCAGCCTTGGAATTGCCAGTCCCAGAACACTTCTCAAAATGTGGACATAATATCTCCCAATTACGATTTCAAGTAATTGATGGGATTCAACCACCCCGCAGGGGAGGTGATCGGGAAATTATAAAAAAAAACGTGAACTTAAATGGATCCATAGATTAAATACCTTGGAACCAAAAGGTCTTAATAGAGACTTCAACTTGGGTATCTTCACGTAGTGATTCTACCATTGGTTCCGGTCCCCTTCTTCTCTTCTATATGGACGTGCTATATGGCATTGCAACATAACTTTGTGCCCAACAATAGTTTTGTTGTGTTTTTATTCTTCCTTTTTTTATCACTTATGGATTTTAATCTCTATTCATCTTGCTCTTAGGTGACATCCCATGTTAAAATCGTATGTGGTTCCATCGGCTCTTCCGGATGCGCCTACGCCGAACATAGTTTTTTTCAATGGTGGATCCCTCCATTACTCTTTATGATTGCTACAAACACCTTAGGGGTGAGTTATATACCGTTTGGTTGGTTTGATTTTGCTGAGTATAATGATTTCCTGATATGGGATGGTCATGTGGACAATGACCCTATAGGGGAATGATCCTCTTGATAATGTATTGTAGACATGGGGCGCATGAAATAACTACAGACAAGTTTAACATTTACGCTGTCTGTAGGTGCGCTCAAGAAACTGGGCCGAGACCTCCTTGGAATTATGGAACGTGGAATGACTATCTGCAGATCCCATCCATCTAAAGGTCATGGCTCTTTTAGGGGATATATAAAATGACGATGGTCAGATTGAGAATCCCTTTTCATGACACATCTCAGCAACCAACTATATGATCTACCCCCTATTTAGTTTGATTATAGCTTTCTATGTCACCCTATATTGCGGTGGTTTCACCAGCAGGGGGATGGAGATTCCCTTTGCGAGTATGTATATAGATATGGTGGCTTCTGACTGTGATCGGGGAGCGATTCAGCTTATCCTGGGTCGCTCCCTTGTCATAGCAACAGCAGATGTCACTACTTGTCTTTTTTTCATTGGCTAAGTGCGCTCTAGTCATGCACCGAGCTCGGCGCATGCGCAGTTGGGATCTGAGTACGCCGGACAGTGGCGTGTGTTCCGACGTACAGCCCTGGATTACACATGGGAGTCCACCATATGTAAGTTATCTATGCAAAATATAATGTATTAAGTGCTATTATTTAGAGACCATGAATGCTGTAAATATGGCAATGTTAATATATGAACAAAAGAAAAAAAGAAATCTATATTAGGATGTTTTACTATTACTGTTATCACTGGGTTCACACCCCCATTAGGGGGAAGATGTGGGATACACTCCCTTTTTTCACTACTTAAGGCACACTAGACCGGAGACGGTCGAAACGTCGCATCACCTTGCTGCTGGTTAATTAGACTGGATTTTTTCACCATCGGAAGAGTGCTGTGGATTTTTTTTATTTTTTCTACGTTATGCTGGGATCCATGGCCAGGATCCCCATCTGCGAGCACCATCACCCTTTTTAATGGCCTTTTTTCCATGTGGGGAGTTGTAGTGCTGCTTATTATTTTATTCAGTCTGTCCCCTGACTAGCCTTTGTTACCACCATCTGTTCCAAGACAAGAAGCAGTGGAATGACGTCGGTCATCCCGTAGTCCTGGCAACTGACAAATAATGTGGCGTTCTCAAGGGCCTAATCAAACGGCAGGTCTCCCGCATGAGCTGCCACTGGCTGACATCGAAGTTACACAGGGGAGTACTCCTATTCGCTTGCATCATCAAGAAATCGTTGATGGCCTTTCTCTGTTCGTATAGTCTGTCCAACATATGGAGGGTGAAAACGTTCCATATCAGCCTATGTTGGGGGTTGTCGTTCTGCCACTGCAGTTCAAGGAGGGTGTGATTTGCAGTGTACGAGTGGCTAATGTGCATGCAAAGTATCTTGGACATTTTTAGGATGTCTTGCAGATGTGTGGAAGATTTCAGGAACCGCTTGACTACCCGATTAAACACGTGTGCCATGCAGGGAGCATGGCTCAGCCCTCCTTGACGCAGCGCCGACACCATGTTCTTCCCGTTGTCGGTCACCATGGTTCCGATTTTCAGTTGTCGTGGAGAAAGCCAGGATTCGATTTCTTAATGAATTACATGGAGCAGTTCCTCCCCTGTGTGACTCTGTTCGCCAAGGCAAACGAGGTGCAGAACAGCGTGACACCGCTGTGTCCTGCACATGTGGTATGCTGAAGGGGCACTGTGACTTGTCCCTGCAGTGGAGGCTTAGGACATGGTGGAGGATGAGGAGGCAGAGGCAGATATTGTCACTGGATCAATGACGTGAGAACGTGGAGGCGTAAGCGGCGTCACCTGGCCAAGTTGCTGGTGTGGCTGGGCAGGAACCGCATTCACCCAGTGGGCCGTAAAGGACATGTTTTGTCCCTGACCGTAGTTACAGCTCCATACGTCGGCGCTGCCATGCACTTTTGCAGAAACTGACAGGCTCAAGGACTGGCCCACCTCCTGTTCTACATACGTGTGCAGGGCTGGTACTGAATTCTTGGCAAAGAAATGATGGCTTGGGACTCTCCACCTCGGCTTGGCACAAGCAATCAGTTCTCTGAAAGGTGCAGAGTCCACCACTTGGAAAGGGAGGGACTGCAGCACCAGCAACTTGGACAGGAGCACGTTCAGCTTCTGCGCCGTTAAATGCGTGCACGCATACTGTTGTCTCTTGGCAACCGCTTCAGTGATCGAATGCTGATGGAATTACTGACGAGGAGTAGGGGGAGGAGCATCTGGACCAGGAGAAGATGGGAATGACAGACAGCTCCCTTCAGCTGAGGTGGTGGAGCCTTGACTGCTTGAAACCGGGTGCGTGCCACTGGGTGATGCAGCGGTTTCTGTGGCAGGCTGGACCACCACATCGGAGCCACGGTTCTCCCAGGCCACTTTATGGTGATGCTGCATATGTTGACGCAGGGCCGTGTTGCCAACATTGGCACCATGGCCACGCTTCACCTTCTGCCCACATATTCTACATATGGCCATGTTGACCTCCGGCAGCTTCACAAAAAACTGCCGCACCACCAAATAGCTGATTTTACCCCCAACACTACGTACTGGCTGACTGCCACCGCGGCTGCTTCCGTGAACCCGTGCACCACTCCTTTCCGGGCAGGTAGGCTGCTGCAAAGTGGTTGGTATACCCCATGTCCGTTTGGCTTCCGAACTCCCACTGCTGCCACCTTGCTGACTCCCGGCCACGCTAGAAACTTGCTGGCTCAGCCGCTGCCTCACAGGCAAGCTGCCACCCTCTTCTCCCCGGCTCCCAAGTTCGATCGGCTTGATCATCATAGAGTACTGTCTGCACGTCACTGATGTCCTCCTCAACGGTCTCTGGGTCAGGTGCCTGAACGATCGCAATACCAGCTCCCACGCCACTGTCCTCATCACTACTTGCCCGCCTATCGGAGGAAGTGGCGTATGTCTCCTCCAGATCTTGGCTGAGCAGTACCTGCTAACTATACTATAGTAGCTCTAGTTACATGGTAACATAGTACATAAGGCCGAAAAAAGACATTTGTCCATCCAGTTTGGCCTGTCATCCTGCAAGTTGATCCAGAGGAAGGCAAAAAATATATAAATAGATGATGGGAGAGATCTCTGTACTGACCCCTGCTATATTTATACATAGTAATTAGATCTCCTCTCAGTCGTCTTTTTTCTAAAGTGAATTACCCTAATTTTGATAATCTTTCAGGGTACTGTAGTTGCCCCATTCCAGTTATTACTTTAGTTGCCCTCCTCTGGACCCTCTCCAGCTCTGCTATGTCTGCCTTGTTTACAGGAGCCCAGAACTGTACACAGTACTCCATGTGTGGTCTGACTAGCGATTTGTAAAGTGGTAGGACTATGTTCTTATCACGGGCATCTATGCCCCTCTTGATGAAACCCATTATCTTGTTGGCCTTGGCAGCAGCTGCCTGACACTGGTTTTTGCAGCTTAGTTTAGTGTTTATTAAAATGTCTAGATACTTTTCCATGTCAGTGTTACCGAGTGTTTTACCATTTAGTATGTATGGGTGACTTGCATTATTCCTTCCCATGTGCATAACTTTACATTTTACAGTGTTAAAACTCATCTGCCACTTCTCTGCCCAAGCCTCCAGTCTATCCAGATCCCTCTGTAGTAGTATACTGTCCTCTTCAGTGTTAATTGCTTTACACAGTTTAGTGTCATCTGCAAAAATTGATATTTTACTGTGCAAGCCTTCTACCAGATGATTAATAATTATATTGAAGAGAATAGGACCCAATACTGACCCCTGTGGTACCCCACTAGTGACAGTGACCCAATTTGAGTGTGTACCATTAATAACCACCCTCTGTTTTCTATCACTCAGCCAGTTACTTACCCACATAGAGACGTTTTCTCCCAGTCCGAGCATTCTCATTTTGTATACTAACCTTTTATGTGGTACAGTGTCAAATGCTTTGGAGAAGCCCAGATATACGACATCCATTGAGTCACCGCTGTCAAGTCTAGAACTTACCTCCTCATAGACACTGATTAAATTAGTTTGGCATGACCGATCCCTCGTGAAGCCATGCTGATATGGTGTTATTTGCTTATTTCCATTGAGATGCTCTAAGATAGCATCTCTTAGAAAACCTTCAAACAGTTTACCCACAACAGATGTTAAACTTACCGGCCTATAGTTTCCAGGCTCTGTTTTTGGACCCTTATTGAATATTGGCACCACATTTGCTATGCGCCAATCCTGTGGGACATTCCCTGTCAGTATAGAGTCCGCAAATATCAGAAATAAGGGTCTGGCTATGACATTACTTAATTCCCTTAGGATACGGGGGTGTATGCCATCCGGTCCTGGCGATTTGTCTATTTTAATCTTTATAAATCGCTGTTGTACTTCTTCCTGGGTCAGACAGGACAATTTTAATGGGGAATTTATTTTTACATTCTGCATGTCATCTGACAGTTTATTTTCCTCAGTGAACACAGTGGAGAAAAAAATATTTAACAGCTTTGCTTTCTCCTCGTCGCTCTCTGCGACTCCCCCTTATTACTCTTTTAAAGGGCCGGCACCTTCAGAGTTATACTTTTTAACATTTATATAATTGAAGAACATTTTAGGGTTAGTTTTGCTCTCTTTGGCAATTAATATCTCGGTCTCTAGTTTGGCCACTTTTATTTTATTCCTCGCTTTAAAGTGGACCTGGGCCCACAGCATACAATACTTCTGTGGCTGAGTAAACAGCAAAGGAAAGAGGCAGGTTGAGGACAGGTGAGGGTACAGGGCCTGCTCCTGGGCCATGACCAATTAAGGGTTGTGTCTGATGTCACTTGGGATGAAGTGGATGACCGAGTTAACCAATCAAGAACTGCTGGGTTGCTGATCAAGATACGACCGCTAGATGACACCAGGAGCTCAGGCTTCTCGCTGCGACTCCTGCTCCCATGCCCACTTACTCTGCTGTGACCTCTGCCTGTGCCAGAAACATTTAGGCCTCTTCCACTCCTCTGTGCATGGCCTGGCACTTCTCTGTCTGACATACTTTTAGCTGAACTAAATAAATTAAAAACAAATTAAAACCCTCCTAAAAGCAACAAATATGTTTTACTTTTTTTGTACTGAATTAGGGCACTAATCGCTTTCACCACAAATAACTGCAACAGTGAAGTGCGTATATATTTTTCTTTTTGTACTGAAATAGGCCAGTAATTGCTTTCACCACAAATAACTGCAACGTGAAGTGCGTAGATATTTTTCTTTTAGTACTAAAATACGTCAGTAAAGGTTTTTAACACAAATAACTGCAACAGTGAACTGCGTATATATATATATATATATATATATATAATTAATTTTTTTGTACTGAAATAGGCCAGTAATCGCTTTCACCACAAATAACTGCAGCAATGAACTGCGTATATATTTTTATTTTTGTACTGAAACAGGCGAGTCATCGCTTTCAACACAAATAACTGCAACGTGAACTGCATATATATTTTTCTTTTTGTACTGAAATAGGCCAGTAATTGCTTTCACCACAAATAACTGCAACGCAAAGTGCGTATATATTTTTCTTTTAGTACTGAAATACGTCAGTAAAAGTTTTTAACGCAAATAACTGCAACAGTGAACTGGGTATACAGGTGAAACTCGAAAAATTAGAATATCGTGCAAAAATCTATTTATTTCATTAATGCAAGTTAAAAGGAATTGCATTAATGCAGCTTAAAATTAGAATTTTGTGAAAAGGTTCAATATTCTAGGCTCAAAGTATCACACTTCAGTCAGCTAGATAATCCATATCCCCTGAGCAAAGGGTACCTCAAAATTGTGACTTTGGGGTTTCATAAACTGTAAGCCATAATCATCCAAATTATAACAAATAAAGGCTTGAAATATCTCGCTTTGCATGTAATGAGTCTATCACATATATTAGTTTAACTTTTTAAGTTGCATTACTGAAATAAATGAACTTTGCACGATATTCAAATTTTTCGAGTTTCGTCTATAAATATATATATTTTATTTTTTTTGTACTGAAATAGGCCACTAATCGCTTTCACCACAAATAACTGCAACAGTTAAGTGCGTATATATTTTTCTTTTAGTACTGAAATACATCAGTAAACGCTTTTACCACAAATAACTGCCACAGTGAACTGCGTATATATTTTGCTTTTTGAGCGGAAATAGGCCACTAATCGCTTTTACCACAAATACGTATGGAGTTGAGTTAACACTCCTGTTTTCTGGGATTTCTGAGTTGTGTTATCTAATCTAAGCAAACACCTTCAATTGCTTTTCAATTACTTTTGTCTCAAGATAATGCGATGAGTTAAGTAATTTGAGTTAAGAGCTGGAGTGCTAACCCTGCTCCATTTGTAACTGCAACGGTGAACTGCGTATATATTTTTCTTTTTGTACTGAAATAGGCCAGTAATCGCTTTCACCACAAATAACTGCAACAGTGATGCCATCAGAGCTCAGTTTGTCATAAACACTGCCTTCCTACCTAGATTACAGTGTCTAAGGGCTTCCTCCATCTCCTCTTCGCTGGAGAACTTAGGGCCCTTTCACACTTGCGTTCTTTTCTTCCGGCATAGAGTTCCGTCGTCGGGGCTCTATGCAGGAAGAATCCTGATCAGTTTTATCCTAATGCATTCTGAATGGAGAGAAATCCGTTCAGGATGCATCAGGATGTCTTCAGTTCCGGACCGGAACGTTTTTTGGCCGGAGAAAATACCGCAGCATGCTGCGCTTTTTGCTCCGGCCAAAAATCCTGAACACTTGCCGCAAGGCCGGATCCGGAATTAATGCCCATTGAAAGGCATTAATCCGGATCCGGCCTTAAGCTAAACGTCGTTTCGGCGCATTGCCGGATCCGACGTTTAGATTTTTCTGAATGGTTACCATGGCTGCCGGGACGCTAAAGTCCTGGCAGCCATGGTAAAGTGTAGTGGGGAGCGGGGGAGCAGTATACTTACCGTCCGTGCGGCTCCCCGGGCGCTCCAGAGTGACGTCAGGGCGCCCCAGGCGCATGGATGACGTGATCACATGGACACGTCCTCCATGCCCATGGGGCACTCTGACGTCATTCTGGAGCGCCCCGGGAGCCGCACGGACTGTAAGTATACTGCTCCCCCGCTCCCCACTACTACTATGGCAACCAGGACTTTAATAGCGTCCTGGCTGCCATAGTAACACTGAACGCATTTTGAAGACGGATCCGTCTTCAAATGCTTTCAGTTCACTTGCGTTTTTCCGGATCCGGCGTGTAATTCCGGCAAATGGAGTACACGCCGGATCCGGACAACGCAAGTGTGAAAGAGCCCTTAGCTTTCTTATCCTTCTCAGATACGGCATCTTATAATTCCAATCTGAGCCCCTCCTCTTTCTCATCAAGTTTGGAGGTACTGGGGACACCGGTGTCTTGACTAGACCTTCTTCTGGTATTTTCTCCATAGGCTCACCCAGGATATTGTTCTCCTTTTGGGCAGGATTCAGGAGGGCCAGTCTATCGTAGTAGACAGGATCCTCATACTGGTCATCCGTGTCCCCGTATTTCTTCCCTTTCTGGAGGGCATTGACAGCAGAGGGAATGTCTTTCAGGACCAGGTCCTGGCCACACACAGCCATGAGTCTCTTGTCTTCTGCATCCACATCAGCCCCATCAACTGATTCAGCAGATAGATCTTCAATCTTCTTCTCTGCCTCGGCTGGCACGACGGCGCCACCATCTCCAGTCCCATTCTTAACAGGCTCTGGCTTAGACTTCTTGATGTCTTTCAGAGGACTCTGCTCTTCAGGTTTCTCATTTTCCGCCTGCTGCTCGAGAGCATGCTTGGATTTCTCCAACTCATAGACGTTCTTCCCGACGTCATCTTTTGAGCTCATGAAATTTTCCATCTCTGCTCTGAGTTTCCTGTTCAGCCTCTCAAATTTATCTCACTCCTCAAGTGCTTTTTCAAGGGCTCTAGCCAAGGAGAGGGCCTTGGTCTCCTTCTCCCGAGCATCAGCCTCTGCTTGGTCACGTTTTTCGGCATATCGAGCCGATATGTATTTCTCTTTAACCAGGAGCTGGTCAAACTTCTTCTGTTTCTCTCCAATCTTGACACAGTTTGTCTCTGGTGGTCCAGGGACACCATCCGCTCTCGCAACTGTTGATCAAGTTGAGTCATCCTGGCTTCCAAATGTCTTTTCTCCTCCAAGAGAGCAGATTTTTCTGAGGCGCTGTTTAAGACCTCATCAGCCAGCACATCCCTTTCCTCTTCTGCATGACGTCTGGATCGATCAGAAGCTGCAAGTTCCTCTTGAAGTTGGAGAATTTCGGCTTCTATTTGTGACTCTAGATCCTTCAGTTCATTCATCTCTTTCTGAGTCTCTTCCTGTGACTCCTCTGGAGCTTTCTGCAGTTGCTCTGCGAGAACCTCTAGTCCCTTCTCTAGTGTATCTAGGGACTGTGTGAAGCGAGCAAAAACATCTTTAAGTTTGTAGCTGTACTGACCTGTCAGGTCATCTACCCCTGCCTGGGTATGGGTCTCAGACACTAGGCTGCCGTCTCCCCACTCAGCTCTAGTAATCTAGTAGTAATCACCTTAGTTTCGCAGGGTCTTGACATGGCAGTCTCCCTCTCTGAGTTGCTATCGGTCACAGCACATATGTCACATATACTGCTCATGTCATTATTAATGCTGACCTCTAGCGGCACCGATGAGCTAATCTCCACCTGGGACATTTTATTAATCGTAGAAACCTGTGGAGACTGCATATCCACCTCTGGCTCGTGGGGTACACCCCTCAGCATTGACTACAGTGGGTTCACTCAACTCCGTGCTCTCCGTGCACTTCTAAACACTTCTGCATCTTTTATAATTTTCCCAGCAGGGGGTGCTATTCCCTGAAGACACCCTGCAGCAGAAAAAGCATGTCATTATTATCACATATTTCACATGACTTCATATTTTCATTATGCATTTTGGCAAACATGGCACCATCACTTTGCACCTTCTCGGCTCCACTGTTCCTAATAGTCCCTTCCTTTAAAGGGCTAGGTATCAGTTCTGCGGGAGTTACGTGACTGACCGCAGAAGTGTTTCTACCCCACAAATCACGGAACAACCTTCTCTCATATACGGGCGAATTTACGGCAGCAAGTCCATCAGTCCCAGCTGTCACTATAGCCTCACACTCAGTGAGAACTACCTGACAGTCCTCATTAATCGCATGTCTGTCCAGCATATTTATCACTTTATTAATCTCAGGTTTCCATATTGTGCTTCCTCTTACCCGGCCCAACATAGGGTCTCTAATTTTCGCCACCCCATGCCTAGCCTTGGTCACGGGTATTTTGGGCAACACAACAACCTTCTCCCCTGGAAAGTCCTGCGAGGGAGCAACCGCAACAGGCTTACCCGCCTGTTCAGACCCTGCGTTTTCTCCAATGTCGCATAATTAATAACAGGAACGATCTTACCCAGCAATGTCATGGGTTCGGCAGTCCCAGGAGCCAAGGATACTTCAGGATCCTCCATTACAAAATCACTGACTGCAGTGGTTGCTACGAGAAATGCTGTGACTCCATCCTCCTTCCAGATGTGGAGTCCTTGGGATCTCCAGCCGCAGAATATGAGCCACTTGCTCCGCTCCATAACTGCTGGGCAGCCGCACGCTGTTGTGGTTGGTTGGCCTTAGAAACAGCCTCGCAGATCCTCGGCACATCCTCTCTGGGACTCTGTCTCCACTGGAAGGGAACACTCGACCTCCTGAGAGCCGAACTGCTCTCCCCCTCTTTATCTTCCCCACAATTGCCCTTGGCAATGGCATATCTTTGCTTTTCCCCTGATAGTCCCGACACACCATTAACCTCTTGGAACTTTGTACAGGGTCCATACAGTGTTGAGAACCCTTTTCTCATGGCCAGCTGCAACTGTGCCTCCAAAGCCTCTCGCTCTGCATCAAATTTCGCCAATTCATTTTTAGCGTAGCCAATCGCTATAGTAATTTCTTCTCCCTGCTGTATGCCGCCGTACGTACTCTTCCCCGAGACCCATGGTAGCAGGAAAAACTTTCAGCCACAAGTCCACTTTTGCTGGGCTACTGGCTCTTTAATTCACTGCAGTTTTACTTGCACCACAGCAAAATAGTCCACACTCTTATGAGCAGCACCTGCTCCACTGGATAAAAAAAAGGCTTCCGGCCCTTTAACTCCACACATGGCAAAAAACTGCTTTTAGCAGCACCTGCAGTCTCATCGCTGCCCCTAGCAACCGACTGTTGCCCATCTCTCATGGACAAGTCGCCCGCATCCTCCACCATATGTTGGGATCGTCTCTTATTCGGGGGTCATTCTCGCAGAATTATCTTCAGAACCACTGGGTTTCAGGTCCAAACAGTGCGATTTATTTGACACTCTTCATACACAGCATGGCATAAAACAAAAACCTGCCCGTCTGGGCTCTAGCTAAACATAATAAACATCAGATCCCTAACTCGGCTATACGATAGTGTTCACACATGGAACCAGGTGCGGCTTACCCCAGACATACAGTCCACCAGCCCTCAGGCTGTAACAAGTGCAGTACCTTTGGAGGGGGTTGTGGTCTAGCAGTCCTCCCGACTCTGACCTTTCAACACTTGTTCCCGGGCGTCGCTGAGTCCCCCAAAGTCCAGGCTATTGCATAGCCTCGAGGCCCCTCAGCCTTGCCTAGCTGAGACCACACTGACAGAGCCTCACCAGGCCTCTGTCTGCACATTCTCCAGCAACCAGATTTACCCCTTTAGGACACAGCCTTATTTCACCTTAAGGACTAGGTCATTTTTTGCAAATCTGACCAGTGTCACTTTAAGTGGTGATAGCTTTAAAACGCTTTGACTTATGCAGGCCATTCTGAGATTGTTTTTAGGGACCAGTTCAGGTCTGAAGTCACTTTGTGAGGCTTACATAATAGAAACCACCCAAAAATGACCCCATTCTAGAAACTACACCCCTATTCAAAACTGATTTTACAAACTTTGCTAACCCTTTAGGTGTTCCACAAGAATTAATGGAATATAGAGATACAATTTCCAATTTTCACTTTTTTGGCAGATTTTCCATTTTAATATTTTTTTTACTTTTACAAAGCAAGGGTTAACAGCCAATCAAAACTCCATATTTATGGCCCTGATTCTGTAGTTTACAGAAACACCCCATATGTGGTCGTAAACTACTGTACGGGCACACGGCAGGGCGTAGAAGGAAAGGAATGCCATACGGTTTTTGGAAGGCAGATTTTGCTGGACTGTTTTTTTTTTACACCATGTCCCATTTGAAGCCCCCCTGATGCAACCCTAGAGTAGAAACTCCATAAAAGTGACCCCATTTAATAAACTAAACCCCTCAAGGTATTCAAAAATGATTTTACAAACATTGTTAGCCCTTTAGGTGTTCCACAAGATTTATTGGCAAATGGAGATAAAATTTCAGAATTTAAATTTTTGGGTAAATTTTCCATTTTAATCAATTTTTTCCAGTAACAAAGCAAGGGTTAACAGCCAAACAAAACTCAATATTTAAGAAAACGGAAATAACAATTTTCATTCTTTTTTTTGTATGGAAATATTATTGCTTGGTTTTTCTAATAAAGTATTTGGGGGGAAAAAATTTAAATATCCCAAAGCATCGAAGAATCCAGTGACATTGTACTTGAATGGTAAACCTATCTGTTCTGCGAAACGTGCACTGACCTTAAGACATCAAATCAATATGTATTTGGGGTCAGAGTGTTAATTAGTGCATGCTTTCATCTCGGGAGTAACTTCTTAGATCACTTGCTAATTAGCCCAATCCACACGACAGTGATAGCACAAGGTCAGCATTCTTTTTGAGGAAAGTCACCTTAAAGGGAATGCGTCATCAGAAAATGATCTATTGTTTAAATTATGTTTTTATGTTTAATATTTAGGTTTTTTTATTGATTTTTTATATTTTTCCATGTCACTATATTAAAAAAATAATCCTGAAATCATGTAGTTATCAAACTGGCCACTAGGCCGCTAGGCCTAAACTATGTCAAGACTACCTGTTCTTTGAGAGCAGCCACATGGGCACGATGGAAAAGAACAGACTTCATTGACTTTTATGGGAGAGTTTTTTGGGCATGCTCTTTGACCTGAGAGAGGTCAGGAGGGAATAGATAAGCTGTGATATCACCAATTGTGAATGGAGGATCCGGTGTTATCTATACAAAGGTGATGATAATGAGATGGCTACTGAAAACAATAAAATAATGAATATGAGATCTGTGGGGGTTTCACACCTTGCACCACACCAATCAGCCAAATATCTATCTATCTATCTATCTATCTATCTATCTATCTATCTAATGTAGCAAAAGAAGGCAGCACTCCAGATTGCAGTAAGAAAGTGGACGGTTTATTGACTCATCAGTAACGTTTCAGCTCTCACATTGGAGCCTATCTATCTATCTATCTATCTATCTATCTATCTATCTATCTATCTATCTATCTCATATCTATCTATCTATCTATCTATCTATCTATCTATCTAGAGATAAAAAATAGCCAGCAGCACTCCAGGATATCAAAAAGCAAATGACCTGGCTTGCAATGAAGTGTCAGAGGTGAAAAAATCTTTTATCACACTTGGTAATGACGTACAGGATTTTGCATCCACCATTTCATTTTCTGAAGTTCTGCCTGTGCAAAATGTTCAGAATGATAGGCAGAGGCGCATAAAGGAGTTCAACATATGGCTTGGTAAATGGTGTCAAGAGCAAGGATTTGGCTTTGTTTCTCATGATAGCTCTACTTGGAATAGAAAGGAACTGTACAAAAAAGATGGTTTGCATCTTTCTCTCAAAGGAACAAATGTACTTAGTGAACAACTCCAAGAATTTGCGAAAGAGTATTTAAACTAGGAAGGGGGGGCAAAAGAGTGAAAATAAAAGAGTCCAATTGCCCCCCGAAACAAAAACAATGCCAGAACAGGCCAGAAGCACTGAGGTTAAGAAATGATAAGCTCAGAGTCCTGTCTACAAATGCTCGCAGTTTAGGTAAAAAAATCAATGAACTTGGGTCAATAATGGCATCTGAGAATGTAGATTTAGTGGCTGTTACGGAGACATGGTTTAATGAAAGAAATGACTGGGACATAACCATACCAGGGTACTCTTTATACAGAAGAGACAGAGAAGGCAAGAAAGGAGGAGGAGTGGCCCTGTATGTGAAAGATAGCATTAAATCTAACCTAATACAAGTTGGTGAGGCCAACATAGAGTCAGTTTGGGTTACGTTGCAGTTTGCTAACCATGCAGTAACTCGTGTAGGTGTGATATATAGACCACCTGGTCAAGTTAAAGAACTAGATGATCTACTAGTTGAAGAAATAGCTAAAATGACAATGAAAGGAGAAGTTATCATTATGGGAGATTTCAATCTTCCAGATATAAACTGGAAAACCAAAATAGCAAGTTCTACCAGGAGTACAGATATTCTAAATTCCCTACTGGGGTTATCTCTACAACAAGTGGTTGAGGAGCCAACCCGGAGGGAGGCCATTTTGGATTTGGTATTCACAAACGGGGATTCGGTATATGATGTCATTGTAGGCGAAACCTTGGGATCTAGTGATCACCAGTCAGTGTGGTTTAATATAAGAACTGTGAAAGAGTCCCACCACACAAAAACAAAAGTTTTAGATTTTAGAAAAACAGACTTTTCAAAAATGAAATTAGTCATAAATGAGTCCTTATCAGACTGGAACGGATTACATGGAGTCCAGGAGAAATGGGACTACTTAAAAGGTGCATTATTGAAGGCAACAGAAAATTGCATTAGACTAGTCAGTAAAAGCAAAAAAAGGAGGAGACCAATGTGGTACTCAGCAGAAGTGGCCCAAATCAATAAAAATAAAAAGCTAGCATTTTGTAATTATAAAAAAACCCAGAGCAATGAAGATAAGGAAATCTACAAGATTAGGCAGAGAGAGGCCAAGCAAGTTATAAGAACTTCTAAAGCGCAGGCAGAAGAAAAACTAGCTCAGTCTATGAAAAAAGGGGATAAGACATTCTTCAGATATATAAATGAAAAAAGGAAATTAAAACAAGGAATAACTAAATTAAAAACAAAGGACGGAAGGTATGTAGAAGAGAATAAAGGGCTAGACGACTGCCTTAATGAATACTTCTGTTCAGTTTTTACAAAAGAAAAAGGAGAAGGACCTCCACTAGAAAGAATGACTATTAAATCGTTTGATGCATGTATCTTTACAGAGGAAGATGTTCTAAGTTTGCTGTCTAAGGTGAAGACAGATAAGTCACAGGGGCCTGATGAGATACACCCAAAATTATTAAAAGAGCTTAGTGGTGAGCTGGCAAAACCGTTAACAGATTTATTTAACCAATCATTAGTAACAGGAGTCGTCCCGGAAGATTGGAAATTGGCAAATGTCGTGCCCATTCACAAGAAAGGTAGTAGGGAGGAATCGAGCAACTATAGACCAGTGAGTCTGACATCAATAGTAGGCAAATTAATGGAAACCCTATTAAAGGATAGGATTGTGGAACATCTAAAATCCCATGGATTGCAAGATGAAAAACAACATGGGTTTACTTCAGGGAGATCATGTCAAACAAATCTTATAGATTTTTTTGACTGGGTGAATAAAATAATAGACGGTGGAGGTGCAGTAGACATCGCATATCTAGATTTTAGTAAGGCTTTTGACACTGTCCCACATAGAAGACTTATCAATAAACTGCAGTCATTGAGCATGGACTCCCATATTGTTGAGTGGATTAGGCAGTGGCTGAGTGACAGACAACAGAGGGTTGTAGTCAATGGAGAACATTCAAAACAAGGTAATGTTACCAGTGGGGTTCCACAGGGATCTGTACTGGGACCGATTTTGTTTAATATCTTCATAAGTGATATTGCAAAAGGCCTCGCTGGTAAGGTTTGTCTTTTTGCTGATGACACAAAGATATGTAACAGGGTTGATGTTCCTGGAGGGAAACGCCAAATGGAAAAGGATTTAGGAAAACTAGAAGAATGGTCAGAACTCTGGAAACTGAAATTTGATGTGGAAAAGTGCAAGATAATGCACCTGGGGCGTAAAAACCCAAGGGCAGAATATAGAATATTTGACACAGTCCTGACCTCAGTATCTGAGGAAAGGGATTTAGGAGTAATTATTTCAGAAGACTTAAAGGTGGGAAGACAATGTAATAGAGCAGCACGAAATGCCAGCAGAATGCTTGGATGTATACGGAGAGGTATAAGCAGTAGAAAGAGTGAAGTGCTTATGCCGCTGTACAGAACACTGGTGAGACCTCACTTGGAGTATTGTGCGCAGTACTGGAGGCCATATCTCCAGAAGGATATAGATACTCTAGAGAGAGTTCAGAGAAGAGCTACTAAACTAGTACATGGATTGCAGGATAAAACTTACCAGGAAAGGTTAAAGGACCTTAATATGTATAGCTTGGAAGAAAGAAGAGACAGAGGGGATATGATAGAAACTTTTAAATACATAAAGGGAATCAACTCGGTAAAGGAAGAGAGCATATTTAAAAGAAGAAAAACTACCACAAGAGGACACAGTTTTAAATTAGAGGGGCAAAGGTTTAAAAGTAATATAAGGAAGTATTACTTTACTGAGAGAGTAGTGGATGCATGGAATAGCCTTCCTGCAGAAGTGGTAGCTGCAAATACAGTGAAGGGGTTTAAGCATGCATGGGATAGGCATAAGGCCATCCTTCATATAAGATAGGGCCGGGGGCTATCCATAGTATTCAGTATATTGGGCAGACTAGATGGGCCAAATGGTTCTTATCTGCCGACACATTCTATGTTTCTATGTTTCTATGGTTTATTAGACCCAAAGTCAAGCGACGTTTCAACAGCTTGTTGCTGTCTTTATCAAGCATGCTGGATAAAGACAGCAACAAGCTGTTGAAACGTCGCTTGACTTTGGGTCTAATAAACCACCGTTTGCTTTTTGATATCCTGGAGTGCTGCTGGCTATTTTTTTATCTCTAGCTCATTGGACCTAGGTGCTGGTCCTTACCAGCCTGACATGCACCCCGTGTTCATACAGTGTGCTGCTTCCTCATTTTCTCAAGGTTATCTATCTATCTATCTATCTATCTATCTATCTATCTATCTATCTATCTATCTCATATACAGTAGAATAAAAAAATTCCACAGCTCTCCATTTATATTACTTTAGACTATCTATCTCATATCTATCTATCTATCTATCTATCTATCTATCTATCTATCTATCTATCTGCATATTCAGCTATCCCTTCTGATCCCTCATACATATGCACACTTGGATTCACCATGCATGCACGTGTTATTAATGGGAATATGTTGGACCCTTGCTTCCCCCAGCGTCTAAAATGTCAGGTATGATCAATTTAGGAATGTAAACTCAATTTCTCGGAGAAAAGCCAACTATTTAGATATTGCGTGATATGCAACATTTACATAATAATTAAGGGGTTTTCTGGGCGTTCAGTAAATAAATCATTATCTGATCAGTGGGGGTCTGACTCCCGGAATGCCCACCAATCAGCTGTCTGAAGAAGCCACAATGCTGCAGTGATCGTTGCGGCCTCCTCACAGCTTGCTAAGCACAGCGCCATCCAATGTGTAGTGGCTGTGTTTGGTATTGGAGTCAAGGCCCATTCACTGAGAATGAGCCGCACATAGGCCATGTGACCAATGAACATGACATTACTGGTCTAGGAAGAGGCTGCCATGCTCACCAGAGGGCCATAGCCTCTTCAAACCGCAAGGGTGCCAGATACTGGACCTTCACCAATCAGGTATTGATGACCTCTCCTTAGGATAGGCCACCAATATTGGATTTTTACAAAAAAAATTGAAAGTGAACACTCATTTACTGGGAAATGGTAAAAAATGTATAAAAAGTAAATAACGGGAAATTTACCTTAAAATTATTTCTCTTTAAAATGTCTGGAGGTACAGCCCCACGTTCTAATAAGTTAATTACCTTGTAAAATGAAGCTATTTAAAACATGACGGATATGTCAGAATTGTAGAAGCACTATAGACGGCATTCGGTGGATAACATCTGCTGACTCTTATGTGCCAAAAAGATACATTTAAAAAGTCTATTTATGAGAGCCAGTAACATTTTTATACATATTACTTGTTTTTTATAATAAATAAGCTGGGACCACCTAAGGAGAACAGTTTCGTTCTGCAGACGTTTACTCAGCATGCAACAAAACAGAAAATTTATTAAGTACAGAAAAAGTTCCACTGTAAAAAAATTATTCTAAATTGAAGTATTCTAAAGTTTTTTTTCTTCTAGAAAACAATCACGTAAACAATAACATGGAAATACATGGAAATACACTGTAAAGAGAATATTATAGGGGTAGTCCCAACATAAAGGAGTTGTACAGGAGTACAGAGATATGGCTGCTTTCTTCTAACAGTGCCACACCTCTCTAGGGGTTGTGACTGGTATTACAGCTCAGTAAAAATTAAAATAAAAAAGGATTTTATCACTAAATACTTTAAAATCGGGACATATGCCAAAAACAATCTGTTGAGGCATAAAGGGTGCAGCTAAAAATAAGGATATCCTGTGATCACACACATCCCAAAATAGCTGTAATATGCGTGTGGACAGGTGCTGTATGAGAAATCACTCCCCTAATGTTTACAGATCAAAGCACCTAACCATCCATAAACAACCTCAAAAATTACCTTAACATAAAGGATCAGCCTACAGGCTACCCAGGGAGACTCCTATATCTATCACTTGGGTTACAACAGTGCAGTGCCCATCTAGCCAATAGGTGCACCACACAATATTGCTTGCTGCGGTGCTGCCTATTACTAGTAGACCAAAGCTTTATCATATCACTGCCTAGTCTAATAACAAAAAAATAATGATTCTGACAGAGCTCCAGGAGATGCAAGCAAGCAAGACCTAAAGGAGGAGGATTTGCATGGCTACAGCAAGAGAGATAGAGACAGCAAGGTAACCCAGCTTAAAGCATTCCAGATCCTGCTACATGTTGAGACACCCTATGCACCCCGGACTATTGGACACTATACCCACTGTTGCTAGATTATAGTTGCTAGTCAGAGATCCAAGTAACAGAGATTTTAGCAAGAGAAGGAGTAACCAGAGGGCTATTGCTGCAACAAACTGCCTAGCTCATGCTTGCACATCTGGTAGGAATTGGCACTGTGTACAGATAACTCCTGGATGTACTACAACTCCTATTGTCAATTTGGACTTGTCTCTGGCTCTCTTAACAGCACACACTGATCATTGCATTTTCATGACATGCCCTGCCTAGCACCTACATGGTCACCCCCACACCAGGGGTGAATTGGCCATAGACCCTACAGGTGGGCCAATGCCCAGGGAGCCACTCAAGTCCTCTTGATGGCCACAGGCCAGGTACATAAAAATCTGATACCCAATGGCCACAGGTGCTTTCCTGAACTCAACTGTGATACAAATTAATACTGTGGTTGGGGTAACAGTGTTTTGTGCTGCCCTGTGATATTTGGTTCTGCTGGGGTAGTATTCTGTGCTGCACTACGGTATTGCAGGCCCTGCCTACTTATGTTATACCTGCCTACTTATGTTAGACCTGCCTACTTCTTTTATCCCGTATTCTGTCAATTTGGACAACCCACCTACAACACGGGGCCACTTTTAGGTTTTTTCCAAGGCCAATTTAAGTTCCCAATCAGCCCCTGCCCCACACTACTATTAGGCAGGAGCCCACCGCTATAGGGAGTGTCCCAATGGAACACAGAGATTTTTTTTTTCAGCTGAACCCATGATCCCTCCCTGCTTCTTGCTTGTGGACCAATGAGAAGGCTGCAATGTCTTTGTCTGAGCTTAGCAACATCCCTAGCAACCAATAGGAAAGTTGCCTAACCCTTACTATATAAGGACCTCCCCAGCAGCCATTTTCTGCAGTTTTTTGCAGTTCTGAGAGAGAGAGCAGTGTCATTGCTGTGCTCTGTGCTTTGCTGTGTCATTACATTAGATAGATAGTTAGCTTAAATATATAATACAGATAGTTAATGGGAGATAGTCAGTGTAGGTTAGATAGTGATATAGTGTAGCTGATAGGTTCCAGTGCAGGGTGTTAGGTAGTGTGATAGGTTCTGCTGTCCATACAGACATAGTGCTGTGATGTCACAAGTTCACAACAATAGTGCACCAATCAGTAATATGTAGTCAGACCTGCTAAAATGTGAAGTTGCACATATTGCGTCAAAATATGAGGATCATTAATTGCCGATTTGCGCAATCGCAAATATATTGGAGCACTCTATCT
Source organism: Bufo bufo (assembly GCF_905171765.1). NCBI lineage: Eukaryota > Metazoa > Chordata > Amphibia > Anura > Bufonidae > Bufo > Bufo bufo. The sequence continues at coordinate 660,035,335 of NC_053391.1, forward strand.
GCATATAAAGCTTTTGTAATGTTCTGCCGTGCCAACCATTTTCTCCAGTCTCAGGAAACTTCTAGCAGCTTTAAAAATGTAGCAAAAGTGACCCACGCCTGTATTGCGAACGCAATACGCGCATATTACATTGACGATTTTAGCAATCAAGAAAATAATGGCGAATTCACGAATTTATGATGAAAATTCACCCAAATATTCATGAAATATCGCTAATTTAAATATTGCCCCTGCCGCTCATCACTATTCCTCAAGGGCTCACTGCAGAGACGTCTGTATATAACCCAAAATAACTCAAACCATAAAATAAAAAATTGTACTCTGACCAGAATATTAGGAGGCAAAAAAACAAAAAAATAAACTCTCTGTCTCGAAGGCCAAAATTGGGTCAGTCCTAAAGCAGTGAATAGATGTATAATATTACATATAATTAGCTTAGAAATATTGCTTTTAAAACAGAATGATTTGCAAAGGATAATGATATTTCCAGTAAAGATGGTAGTTTGACATTTCTAGTGCTGTGAATAACTGGTATAGCAGTCAATCATGAAATGCAGCTCAAACGAATTAATACCAGGAGTGAAGGAAAATGTTTGACATTAAAAAGATTGTTACGCGCTCTCATTATAGACGGCCCTTCTAACCCCAGATGTAACACCTCCCTCCCTTTACAAAGTTATATGCCTAAATAGGAAGACATAAATTGAGATCTCCACTATAAGCACAGTCTTCTCACCACTCTGCTTGTTAAACCCATGCCCTGGTCAAGCCTAATAACCCCAAGTATCCCTTAATATCTGTAAAGCTCATTCTATTTTTTGAAGAATTTTGTTGAAAACAAACTGTGACTTTTATTTGATTACTGCCACTGTCACGTACTATAAAATAAGAAAAATGACAAGTAAGTGGAAAGCCGCTGGTACAATAATATGTTCTCTCCTGTTTACTGAGCATTCTTCTGAGATATGGGAGAGTGGTGGACAAGAATCATCGTCACCTAGTAGATAGTATTCCTAAAACTTGTATATTTCGTACATTTTAGCGGTAAAGTCTTTAAGAAAAAAAAAATTCCACTTTTTATGTATAGTGTATTAGATGATGCAGCATACATCTAATAGTGGTTTACTTTTGTTCTTTGCACTTGACTAGGGTATTAGTTATCTCACTCGGGTCATCCATAGGCTAACTAACCCCAACTTCTTAAGCCCAACCAATAAAACACAGAGACCAAGTCGGATTAAATCGCCCACAGTAGCCGTTTTTATTAAACAAAATAAATATATAAATGTAAATAAATACCATACATTAACTCTGACAAGGGAGGTCTTTGAAGCCCCAAAAGTTTAATTTCCACTAGACCAAAAATGGCAACTCCATCTTGCCTCCAGCTGATGAACACCAACTCGGAGGCACCAACTGATGGACACCTATTACTACAAACCAACTGCCAAACCGTGAGAGTCCAGTCTCACCAGTGAGGCTCTCCCATTCTCCACCACCAGCAATACCACCAGCTTCGAGGACCTCCCACCACCACGACTGCTGCTACATACTTAACCATGAAGAAAAATACCCTTTATAACAGACACCATCCCCAAAACCTACCGAACACCCCTCCACATTCCCCAGCCTATGCTAACCACATTCATCAAAGTAGGGAGGGCGGGAGCTTGCTCAACTGTCTAATAAAATGGTGCCTATTCACCCAGAGCACCTCACTTTTCAAACCTAAGCCCCACCACTTAGCCCATAACCCCTACTTACCTAGTGTTAACCCCTGAATTCCTAGACCCTCTTTACATCTCGAGTTCTGAGATAAAAGACATATTAGATTTAAATTGGGCAAAAACACCTATTTTGGTGGGATTGGCTGACAGTCTAAAGTGCAATGTGGCCTCCAGGTGTTCTGAGATGTTAGGAGAAAGAAGCACTGGGCATATTGGATTTCAACATGTCTGATACTTTGTTCTCACAGGAAATCAACAAACATTGCAGGAGGAGGAGGTAGCCTACACTGTTTTTTGGTTTTAAATTTATTTAAATTAGGGTACACCCCAAAACATTGGGAAATATAACCTGTGATAACCCCCTCCAGTCGTGCCAAACACACGTTCAGACAATACTCTGGCTGCAGGGCAGGCCAGCACCTCCAAGGCGTAAAAGGCAAGCTCAGGCCATGTGCCCAATTTGGAGACCCAGTAGTTGAAGGGGGCAGAACCATCAGTCAGTTCGTGTAGGCGTGTGCAAACATACTGCTCCACCATGTCGCACGTCCCCGTGATGTCCACAATCCAATTGGATATCTTGTCTATCAACTTTCGATGTTCTTTTATGCGCCTACCATGGTGCTCACGGGTGGCGGGAAATCAGGGTTCCAGGCCGGAGAGGGAGCCTGAGAAAGGAATACAACATCCAGGGGAGGTCAATGGATGAAATTAAATGTAATCGAGCAGAAATGTGGGACAAAGTATTGAAGCATAAGCTTCCAAGGTAAGGAGGAGGCGCGCGGAAATTACCCACTCCCGACTCGGGGAGGTAGTGACGATAAATAACAATACAGGACTCTTAAGATGCCCTGTTATAGGAATGATTAATAAAAAATTATAGGGAATGTCACTGGGGTATTTTGGATTTGGAAACGTTAGCCAGGAGAGGCCCTGCTGCGGCTTTGTTGACTCTAGATAACTTCTGCCTGATCGCACGTCACCGTGATGTCCAAGATCCAATTGGATATCTTCTCTATCAACTTTCGATGTTCTTTTCTGAGCCTACCATGTTGATCACGGTTATCGGCGAATCAGGGTTCCACGCCGGAGAGGGAGCATTAAAAAAGGGAGACCTCATCCAAGGGAGGTCAATGGCTGCAATGGGATGAAGCGGAAATGTGGGACAAGTTATTAAAGCAGAAGGATCGAATGAAAGGGCCAATTAAAGATGAATTATAGAAATTTAAGTCCCTGTCACCTATGCAGAGCAGGGGTTTTATATTGCCAGAAATGGGTTAATGTCAACCACCAATGGAACAGATTATTTTTAAAAATTTCGGTCCCTGTCACCTATGCAGAGCAGGGGTTTATTCACGGCAAAAATTGTAAAATGTCAACCCAAGAATGTAACAGAAAAATTTGTGAAATTTATTAACCTGTTTACTAGGTAGAGCAGGGGTCTATCACAGCCAGAAATTGTTGAATGTCACCCGAAAATGTAACAGACAAATTAGTGATTTTTTTTTTTACCTGTCTACTAGGTAGAGCAGTGGTATATCACACCCAAAAATTGGTGATTTTCACCCGAAAATGTAACAGACAAATTAGTGATTTTTTTTTTTGCCTGTCTACTAGGTATAGCAGTCGTATATCACACCCAAAAATTGGTGAATTTCACCCGAAAATGTAACAGACAAATTAGTGATTTTTTTTAACCGGTCTACTAGGTAGAGCAGTGGTATATCACAGCCAAAAATTGGTGAATTTCACCCGAAAATGTAACAGACAAATTAGTGAATTTATTTTACCTGTCTACTCTACTAGGTAGAGCATGGGTAGATCACACCCAAAAATTGGTTAATTTCACCCAAAAATGTAACAGACAAATTAATGAATTTTTTTAACGTGTCTACTAGGTAGAGCAGTGGTATATCACACCCAAAAATTGGTGAATTTCACACAAAAATTGAACAGACAAATTAGTGAAATGACATAAAATAAAATACGTACAAATAAAAAACAAAACTTGATTTATGAGGTCGAGGTCCATAGGGAGTAGGAGTTTGAGGAGGCGGTGAACGTAGCGGTGTAGGTGGAAGCAGCGGTGGACGAGGACGAGGTAGCCAACACTGGTTTTTGGTTTTAATTATTATTTTTTTTAAATTAGGGTACACTCCAAAAGAGTGTGAAATATCCAAAATACAAGAATGAGCAATTGCGCTGTAGTATAGCAATGGCTGGTTAAGGCCGGTCTATTCTGCACAAGGTACGGACAAGTCCTGTGGGATCCATGCCTGGTTCATTTTAATGAATGTGAGCTTGTCCACATTGGCTGTGGACAGGCGGCTGCGCTTGTCTGTGGTAACGCCCACTGCCGTGCTAAACACACGTTCAGATAATACACCGGCTGCAGGGAAGGCCAGCACCTCCAAGGCGTAAAAAGAGGTGTATCTATCACGAGGCAAACAAGGCATTTGCCTAGGGCAACACTTGCCAATGGGTCGGCAGCATGAGAGGATGTGCGATGCTCCCCGTTCTCACCACGTCCCTCGACGTGCGATGCTCCCCGTTCTCACCATAGAGACGACGTAATCTCTTCCTGTCACATGACCCCTCCCTGTCAAAGACCTCAAGACTCGCCGTCGCCCTGTGAGACACGGACGCAGTGCAGCATGGACACTCGGCAGCGGGCACAGCGGCAAAATGAAGGTGGGCCGGAGACAGTGTCCGCAGAGCTGGCGGAGGAGGGAGGCTCAGGGCCTGTTTGACCTGATCCTGCCCTGAGTCGGTGAGTGGTGGCTGTAATGCCCTGTCTGCCCCCTGCAGTGTATGACCACATAGGTGGGTGCCCCTAAATTACAGTGGATAATGCCCTGTCTGCCCCCTGCACTGTATGGACCACATAGGTGGGTGCCCCTACATTACGGGGGATCATGCCCTGTCTGCCCCCTGCAATGTATGGGCGGCCTTTTATGGGTGGTAGCCTGTGAATCTGCCTTTGCTATGGAAAGACACACAGCCCTAACTGCACCCTGCGATCATCCAGTCGCAGGGGCGGGTTTGGCCGGGGGGCATGGAGGCAATTGCCCCCCAGGCCGCCCTAAAAAAAATGGCCGCTGGGCCGTCTTTAACAAATATTTTTTTTATATATATTTTTTTTAATTCCTCAGGGCCGCACCGCCGATCACCACAGGCGGCGCGGCCCTGGATGTATAATTTCGGCGGCGGTGGTGGCGGCGGGCAGTAGGAGATGAGCGCTTCCACTGTGGAAGCGCTCATCTCCATATCCATCTGTATCGCCGTCCTCAGGACAGCGATACAGATGGCTGTGCTGTGGGGCAGGGGAGGGAGAGGCGTGTCCCTCCCCTGTTCTTCTGATAGGCCGCAGGCACTAATGCCTGCAGCCTATCAGAGGCCGGCTCAGGCAGCGCGATGATGTCATTATCATCGCGCCGCCTGAGCCGGGCAGCACACAGCAGGGACACAGGCCGGAAGAGGCCTGCATCGCATCGCTGCTGATGGAGGTAAGTATTAGTGTTTTTTTTTTTTCTTTCTTTGCGGTGGGAGCTGTCACTATGGGGGGGAGCTGTCACTATGGCTATGGGGGGGGGAGCTGGCACTATGGGGGGGCTGCCACAATAGGGGGGCTGGCACTATGGGGGAGCTGGCACTATGAGGGGGAGAACTGGCACTATGGGTGAGCTGGCACTATGGGGGGGAGAACTGGCACTATGGGGGAGCTGGCACTATTAGGGGGGCTGGCACTATGGGGGGGAGCTGTCACTATGGCTATGGGGGGAGCTGGCACTATGGGGGGGGATGCCACAATTGTGGGGACTGGCACTATGGGGGATATGGCACTATGAGGGGGAGAACTATCAATATGGGGGAGCTGGCACTATTGGGGGGGCTGTCACTATGGGGGGGTGCTGTCACTATGGGGGGAGCTGGCACTATGGCTATAGGGGGGAGCTGGCACTATGGGGGGGCTGCCACAATAGGGGGGGCTGGCACTATGGGGGAGCTGGCACTATGCGGGGGAAACTGGCACTATGGGGGAGCTGGCACTATGGGGGGGCTGGCACTATGGGGAAGCTGGCACTATGGGGTAAGCTGGCACTATGGGGGGGAGCTGGCACTATGGGGGAGCTGGCACTATGGGGGGAGCTGGCACTATGGGGGGGCTGGCACTATGGGGGAGCTGGCACTATAGGGGAAGCTGGCACTATGGGAGGAGCTGGCACTATGGGGGCATTTCTTACTGGCACATTATGGGGGGCACCATGGGGGAGAGGAGCACTATGGGGGTATCTGGGGGCTCTAAAGGGGCTTTTTGTAATTATTGGCACATTATGGGGGGCACTATAGGGGAGAGTGGCACTATGGGGCATCTGGTGTCACTATAGGGCATTATTTGGGGGCACTATGGGGAAGTGGGGGCTCTAAAGGGACCTTTTTTATTGGCACATTATGGGGGGCACTATGGTATTTGGTGGCACTAAGGGTGCATTTTTTACTGGCACATTATGGGAGGCACTATAGGGGAGAGCGGCACTATGGGGCATCATTTGGGGGCACTATGAGGGAGTGGAGCACTATTGGGGCAAATGGTGGCACAAAGAAGGGGCATTTTTTACTGGCACATTGTGGGGGAGAGGAGCACTATAGGGGCATCTGCTGGGGGCACTAAGAAGGGGCATTTTTTTACTGGTATAGTGGGGGACACTATGGGGAAGTGGGAGAGGAGCACTATGAGCGTATTTACTGCGGGCACTATATAGGGGTATTTTATGCTGGCATACATTATGGGGCATAGTGGGGGACACTATGGGGAAGGGGGAGAGGAGCACTATGAGGGTATTTACTGCGGGCACTATATAGGGGTATTTTATACTGGCATACATTATGGGGACATTAGCTTAACTGCGGGCACTAAGCGGGGGTATTTCATGTACTGTCATATTATAGGGAGAATTAGTACTACTAGGGGGTATTATGGGGAGCTTTACTACTACTGGGGGGCTATGAGGAACATGATTACTAGTATGGGCACTACAGAGACATTATTACTACTAAGTGTGCTCTGGCAGAGAATTATTTCTATTGGTGGGATTTTGGGGAGCACTGTTACTTTGGGGGCACCCTGGCATAGTATCAGCTTAGCACAATTATTTTTGGGGGACATTATCTTTATACTATTAGTGTCTGGGCGCAGTTATATTTTAGAGCATTGTGTGCCAATAATTGTTGAAGGGGGCACTATCTGTGTGGTAGTAGTATTTCCAGGGGGACTGTTTCTGCAGTATAGTATTGGGGGTGGCAGTAAAGGGTGTTCAGAAGATGTGAAGATGATGGAAATGTGGGAAACTAATGTCTGTTTCTCAATCTCTGCAGAGAGGGGAGATGGCAGAAAAATCATCATGGCGGTCTGGTCTGAATGGAGAAGATGAGGAAAGAGAACGTCTACAACAAAGGTGACATCACTGGATGTAAGAGGTATGGGGCGCTATGTAGGAGAGGAGATGCTCCGGCTCCTCCCCCTGCCATTTGCAGAAGGAGGATTCAAAGCTAGGTGAGGACGGCAAAGGGGGACAGCAGGCCACTGGCGGGTGGCAGATGGTGGGGGGAAGCACAGGCAATGAGCAGGATCAGGGGAGGGAGGAGAGCGGAGGAGCTTCCTGGCTGTAGCCTGCTTTCTATTGTATAATGTGAAGCAGGCAGTGCAGCCAGGACAGGCCTCCCCTCTCCGTATGATGTGTAGAGACAGGCCTCAACTATAGAATGTCAGCTGTACAGTGTTTGTTGGGAGTGGCCTATTATATGTAGGAGGGGCTTTTAATAATGGGCAGGGCTAAAATGGGCCACTTGACTGGATTTGCCCCCCAGGACTAAGGCTGCCAGCCCTCCCCTGTCCAGTCGCCATATTTATCGGCAATTTAGTATTTATGAGAGTCCCATAAATACTAAATTGGCAATAAATATGGAGACTGGATGATCACAGGGGGCAGTTAGGGCTGTGTGTCTTTCTATAGCAAAGGCAAAGGCAGAAGTTGTACTTTTCTAATTTTTAGAATAATGATACAGCCATTTTATTTAATGTATTTGTGCTAATTTCTGTGCTGTTGGAGGGGGGGGGTATATATTTTTTTTATACATATACAGATTGTGTAATACTGCCCCTCACCCCCCTCCAACAATACACAAATGTATTAAATAAAATGGCTGCCTGTATCATTATTCTAAAAATTAAAAAAGCGCAACTTCTAACACAAATGTATTGTAAAGAGGAAGGGGTGGGGTTTACAGAGGAAGGGGTCTGGCCTTGACAGGAAGGGGTGGGTCAAATTTATATTAGGGGGGTGCCCGAGTTTAGTCTCGCCTAGGGCAGCACAAAACCAAGATACACCACTGGGTGTAAAGGGCAAGCTCAGGCCATGTGCCCAATTTGGAGACCCAGAAGTTGAAGGGGGCAGACCCGTCATTCAGTACGTGTAGGCGTGTGCACACATACTGCTCCACCATGTTGGTGAAATGCTGCCTCCTGCTAAGACGTTCCATATCAGCTGGTGGTGCTGGTTATTGTGGCGTGCTGACAAAGCTTTTCCACATTTCGGCCATGCTAACCCTGCCTTCTGAGGTGCTGGCATTGCCCCAACTGCGTTGGTGACCTATTCCTCGTCCTCTGCCTTCGCCTTGTGCTTCCACTCTGCCCCCGCTGTCAGGTGGGAATACCACCAGCAGCGCGTCTACCAGCGTGCGCTTGTACTCGCACATCTTACGATCACGCTCCAGTGAGGGAATTAAGAATGGTACGTTGTCCTTATAACGGGGATCCAGCAGCGTGGCCACCCAGTAATCAGCACAAGTTAGAATGTGGGCAAGTTGGCGGTCATTGCAGAAACACTGCAGCATGTAATCGCTCATGTGTGCCAGGCTGCCCAGAGGCAACGAAAAGCTGTCCTCTGTGGGAGGTGTATCGTCTGTGTCCTCTGTATCCCCCCATCCATGCACCAGTGATGGCCATGAGCTGGTCTGGGTGCCCACCCTGCTGTGAACATGGTTCCTCCTCCATCTCCTCCTGCTCATCCTCCACCTCGTCATCCTCCAGAACTGTGCCCTGGCTGGACAATTGTGCACCTGGCGTTTGTGGGTGCAGGAACCCACCCTCGGAGACACTTGTGAATGACTGGCCGGAAACCCTATGAAATGATCCCTCTTCCTCCTCCTCCTGTGCCACATCCTCTTTTATCATCGCCAGCAGCGTTTTTTCAAGGAGGCATAGAAGTGGGATAGTAACACTGAGAACGGCGTTATCGGCACTGGCCATGTTGGTGGAGTACTCGAAACAGCGCAACAAGGAACACAGGTCTCGCATGGAGGCCCAGTCATTGGTGGTGAAGTGGTGCTGTTCCGCAGAGCGGCTCACCCGTGCGTGCTGCAGCTGAAACTCCACTATCGCCTTCTGCTGCTCGCACAGTCCGGCCAGCATGTGCAAGGTGGAGTTCCACCTTGTGGGCATGTCGCATATAAGGCGGTGAGCGGGAAGGCCGAAGTTACGCTGCAGCGCTGACAGGCGAGCAGCAGCAGGGTGAGAACGCCGAAAGCGTGGAAGTGCGCACAGACGGCCCACACTTTATGCAGCAGCTCTGACATATCGGGGTAATTTTTAAGGAATCTCTGCACCACCAAATTCAGCACATGCGCCAGGCAAGGGATGTGCGTCAAACCAGCTAGGCCCAGAGCTGCTACGAGATTTCGCCCATTATCGTACACCACCAGGCCAGGTTTGAGGCTCACTGGCACCAACCACTCATCGGTCTATTGTTCAAGGCCAGTCCACAGCTCCTGCACGGTGTGGGATTTTTCCCCCAAACAGATACGTTTTAAAACTGCCTGCTGTCGTTTACCCCTGGCTGTACTGAAGTTGGTGGTGAAAGTGTTACGCTGACCGGATGAGGAGTCGGTAGAAGATGAGGAAGCGGAGTAGGAGGAGGAAGAAACAGGAGGCAAACTGAAGCGCCCTGCAATCCTCGGTGGTGGAAGGACATGCGCCAAACTGCTATCCGCCTCAGGCCCAGCCGCCACTGCATTTACCCAGTGTACTGTTAGGAGATATAATGTACCTGACCGTGCTTACTCGTCCACGTATCCGTAGTGTGGTGCACCTTGCCTGGTCATGCAGGTTGTGCTCAGGTTGAGAACATTTATGCCTCGCTTCAGGCTCTGATTGCACAGCGTGCAAACCACTCGTGTCTTGTCGTCAGCACATTGTCTGAAGAACTGCCATGCTTGGGAACTCCTTGGAGGTGGCTTTGGTGTGCTCGGTCCCTTGCTGCAGTGGGCAGTAGCAGGCGTACTGTCTAGGAGGGGACGGCCGCTTCACTTTTGCACCCTGTTCCCTCTTCTGCTGTGCTGGTGGCTCTGTGCGACCACCGCCTCTTCCTCCGAACTACACAGGTCACTCGCATGACCTTGATTCCATGTGGGATGAAGGCCCCCGGCGGGTGTTCTTAGAACTGCCTGCTCCAGCTGACCGCATTTGTTTTCAGACCTGCTCGCGGCACAGGCACAGGTAAGGGCTTACCTGTGCCTCGCCGGACTTGTGAGTTAAGATAGCAGCCTGCATGTGTTCGCGGGCGAACACGGCGAACTGGCCATCACTGTTTGTAACCCCATTCTTACAGGCTCTTGTGCACAACTCACTAAAGTGTGCAGCCTTTGCTCGGAGTAGCGGATTATAACTCCTATGGTCCTATCTATGATGCGCTCTCCTTCTCTTCTTATATAATTGTTGCACAGTGAAAGCAGTTTGGAATTTTTTTAGGCACCAGCTGCACAAAAAAAATGGTTTACGTGTTATACGTGTTTTAAACAGTTTCTGTCACTCGATAGAAATTTTCAAAAGTGTGTAGAAAAGGTGGCATCATGACTAAGTGGACATCCAAAAGTAAGCCATCCAAAATGGGTGGCAAGAAGAGAAAAGTATCTAATCTGTTTTTCAAGATGTGCCAATTTTATCACACAGCATGCGCCACTGAGATAAATTTGGCACACCTTTTGCTGGTTTCTTCTATGATTATATCTTTTTTTTAAACGTTAATAATAAATCTGCCCCACTGGATGCACGATAGGTCCCCTTCAAAAGGAGAAAACTGTGCTGCAAGAGTTTTTGCTCATCCTCATTGACTTTGTGAGATACCATTCAAATGGTCACAAAAAGAACAACAAAGATCTTCATATCCTTCTTCCAATACCTACTAAATGTACAGGCCTTGCATCACACCTTTGTGATGACCAGGAAAAGAACCCATCTGGATGGCACATATCATTTAAAGGAATATTCTTTCCCAAGACTGTGGTTTTAAGTCAGAGTGATCACCTGGAGCCATGTGCCCAAAGCTAGCCTGGTGTTTGATTCCCTAGCCTGAGTGATATCAGAAAACAGGGACTAGTTTGAAGTCATGATTGCTAGGGGCAATGACAACTGAAAGTCTATGTAGAAATATACTATAATGTGTGAAGACCTTTTCCAGAGACACAAAACAACTCTTCATGAATGTAACTCTTTAATGATTCCACAAAAAATATTACAGAAACAGTCTACATTGTCAATGGAGCCTCAACTAGGCCTGGGGAATTTGACCACTGCAGGAAGTTGCAGTGGAGACTCTTCTGTGGGTCATAAAGGAGCTATCTTCTACTAGCACAGAATTTCACAGCAACGACGTGCTATATCATGGGCCTAGAGCTCACCCCATGATGGTTGGAGTGGCTGCTATCTATTAGTTAACAGACTTGGCACATACTGTAAAAGACAACTAACACACAATCACTGAGTTTAACAGTCGACAACAGTAGTTTATCTGCAATAGTTTGGCAAATGGACCTCTTAGTCCTCTAGTTATAACTTCCATGTCAACTGAAGTGTGTGGGTTTTTGAACTACTGCATGGAAACTTTCACAGTCTCTATGGATAAGACTAACAGTCTCTATCCACATCTAGCAGAGGAAGGCCAGCACAGGGTTTTCAGTCCGGTGGAGGTCAACTGCACTATGCTTGGTCTGAGGTCATGCTCTCAGACCTACTTCAGCAACTTTCTCTATCTTTCACAGCCACCAGCATGCTTCTCTGTGGTTACCTAGGTCAAGACCTCTGCCCAGGTCAAGACCTCTGCATCCAGCGCCCCAGATTACCCACATCCGTCTGAACAGATAAAACCGCAGATGAAGGTCCTGAGCGACCGAAACGTACGGTTTATTCAAATATTCATAATCTGAAACAGATTGGGCCAATGGATGATAGCATTACATGCAAATGAATAAATTCCCTATTCGCAAATCGTGAAAATTGTGTGCCTCAACTTTACTTTTATATATACTGGCTGCTAATAGCCCTTGGTTGGCACCTGAACGCTACATAGCAGAGTGCGGTTCTCAAATCTTTCTTAATTAAAGACCTCTGCTCAGACTTACAGTAGGGCTTGCAGCGTAACATTCAATCAACACGCACATACTTGCCAGGGTTTGACTTGTCTGGTTTGAGTTGGCTCACTAAGGCCAAAAGTCAGCTGTCGAAGCTGACTCTCCAGGCATTTCATGTGGTTTCAGCCACATACTACCTTATTTCCTGCTTCCAGCCTCTATTTATGGTGCTACAGAGCCATCTAGTGTACACCATTAAAATTCAGGCATAATTAAATGCAGTGTACAGAGGAAAAGACTAGAGGTAGGAGAGACAAGTGAAATTCATTGTAGAAGTTTTAAAGGGGCAGTACAAGCCCAATACCATACCAATGAAGTGAGGTTAATAAACTGAATAAATGAATAAATGATGGGTGCTGGTAAAAATCAGATGTCAGAGTAGCCAGGATTGGGAACAGATGTCAGGCAGCTCTGGAATGCTGGACCGTAATCAGACAAGCTAGCAGGTAGAAGGTCAGGTAGAAGGGGTATGCAATACATTAGACTAGTTAGTAGCATAGTCAGGCAAGCCAGGGTCAAATTACAACAGGCCAGTTTGAATTGCAGCAAAAAAACAAACAGGAGCAAAACTGTTTTCCTTAAATACTGCACCCTTCACTTTGACTGGACAACTATGCACAGTCGATTTTCACCACTCAGCAGCCCTAACTACCCTACGCAAAGCTCATTCATTACACATGAAGGAATTTGCAACATATCCATATTAATGTTCGGTTGCCTAGATTACAAAACAGAAAAGAAAAAACACCACTCAACATCGATTGTAGGGGGAAAAAAAGCAAGAAGAGCTAGCATATCTATGCGACTACATCAAAGCACTCCTTAGATAAAATGCATAATAAGACATCCACCGATATGCAAATACCAACATTTAACCAGACAAATAAAGCATAAGTGGCAGCTCAGCCCCAAGGGTTAAGAAATTCATGTAATTTGAGACACAAAATAGTAAAAATGAGTGATTCGCTTTCATCCTAAGCACCTTCTGTAAATGAGGCCAAGAACATTAAAGAATATTTTGTTCCAATTGGTGTTGTTTTACAATGTAATTTCAGGAAGTAAACTGCTTATGTATTCCGTTCCATTTGCTTTCCCCTCAATTTCACCTTGCATCATTTTGCTTATCTGAACTATTTAGCCGCACACAGAAAACATATGTCCTAGGGAGACTCCAGAATCTCACCACTTGTCCTGAGTCCTTCTCGTAATTCTTTATAAAGCTCAAAGTTGGAGTGGTGAAATTTAACATAAAGAATATTGAAGGTGACTAACAATACAACACCAGAAAATGTTTAAATGCTTTAATACCGAACACATTTTTTCAGACTTAATGACTAAGAGCATTTTAGCAATTTTTGTGCTGGTTAAAATGCCATCATTTGTAAATGTTATTAAAGAGGACCTTTCATCGATTATGACAATGTGAACTAACTATACATACATGTGGAGCGGCGCCCGGGGATCTCACTGCACTTACTGTTATCCCCGGGCGCCGCTCCGTTCTCCCGCTATGCCCTCCGGTATCTTCGGTCACAAAGTTATGGTAGGCGGAGTCTGCCCTTGTTCTTCTGTAGCGCTGGCCAATCGCATTGCAGAGCTCACAGCCTGAGAGAAAATAACCTCCCAGGCTGTGAGCTCTGCGCTGCGATTGGCCAGCGCTAGAGCAGAACAAGGACAGACTCCGCCTACCATAACTTAGTGACTGGAATCTCCGCCTACTATAACTTAGTGAGCAGAGATACCGGAGGACATAGCAGGAGAACGGAGCGGCGCCCGGGGATAATAGTAAGTGCAGTGAGATCCCCGGGCGCCGCTCTCCATGTCTGAATGCTTAGTTCACAGTGTAATAATTGGTGAAAGGTCCTCTTTAAAGGGGTTGTTTACTTTCTACAATCCCTTCTTGTTTCAAGGGTTAGTTGACAATGAACTGCAAAATATCCCCCCCCCCCCAAAAAAAATAAATAAAAATAAATTAAATAAAAGGTTTTTCTTTTTGGGAAAGTCAGTGCAGAGCCCCCACAGAAGAAATTAAATATAGTTGTCCAATCAAATCAATGATTTGTCTGTCTAATGCAGGACAGGATAGATCGTGAGTGATGCTCTTTAAAAAACGCTCTTCACTCTGGCCAGGAGATAAAGACTCCACTCTGTTATCCCATGATTAATGTGATAAATGAAAATCAGACATCATATAATAGATGACGATGTCTTACAAACAAGGCCAGAACCAGCCCTGTACCTCACATGGATCCAGAGATCTCCTCAATCATTGCTCCAATTGCTCTGCTAGAATTATTTAAATATGGTAGCTCTGGGCATCTGAGGAATGGAACTGAGCATGTGCAACCACCTAAGTAGGTGGACGTGGACATTACTATACAGATCAAATACAAAGGGGCGCCATTATAATGAACATCTGACAGCTGGAGAAATGTGTAGGTGAAAGTAAATTACAAAAGTAAGGACTCTTTCACACTTGCGTTGTCCGGATCCGTCGTGTACTCCATTTGCCGGAGGTGCCCGCTGGATCCGTAACACCGCAAGTGAACTGAAAGCATTTGAAGACGGATCCGTCTTCAAAATGCGTTCAGTGTTACTATGGCAGCCAGGACACTATTAAAGTCCTGGTTGCCATAGTAGTAGTGGGGAGCGGGGGAGCAGTATACTTACCGTCCGTGCAGCTCCCGGGGTGCTCCAGAATGACGTCAGAGCGCCCCATGCGCATGGATGACGTGATCCATGCAATCACGTCATCCATGCGTGTGAGGCGCCCTGACGTCACTCTGAAGCGCCCCGGGAGCCGCACGGACGGTAAGTATGCTGCTCCCCCGCTCCCCACTACACTTTACCATGGCAAACAGGACTTTAGTGTCCTGGCAGCCATGGTAACCATTCAGAAAAAGCTAAATGTCGGATCCGGTAATGCGCCGAAACGACGTTTAGCTTAAGTCCGGATCCGGATTAATGCCTTTCAATGGGCATTGATTCCAGATCCGGCCTTGCGGCAAGTGTTCAGGATTTTTGACCGGAGCAAAAAGCGCAGAATGCATTGGGATAATCCTGATCAGGATTCTTCCGGCATAGAGCCCCGACGACAGAACTCTATGCCGGAACAGAACAACGCAAGTGTGAAAGAGCCCTAACACGCTTTTAAATTTTTCAATTTCAATTTCTTTATTGCATAGAAAAACTTTAAAGTTTTATAGAGTCAACATTTATTGGCATTTAGACATGAAGGCTGAAAAGAAAAAGAAAAAATCTTTATTTAAAAATACTTTTGTATTTGCATGTAATTTAAAATTTTGCATAGCCACCGAGTTATTCAATAAAATGTATCCGTATAGCGCCACCTGCTGCTTATTCTTTTTCTTATTTCTTTGACCTGCTCACTGAGATGGCCGCACATGCTCAGTTTTATCCTTCAGCTGCCTCCTGAGCTGTGATAGGGAGAGCATGGACACGCCCCCTTAGTTGCAGCAGAAAAGACACTCCCCTTGAGCCGTCAGCTTGATATAAATCTAGCAGAGCAGTGAAAGGGGAGATCTCTGGATCCATGTGAGGTACAGGGCTGGTTCTATCTTTGCTATAAAGAGGTTGTCATTTACTATATGCCTGATTTTAACTTTTTACATTAGTCATGGGAGAACCCCTGCAATATAAGATCATGAAATACTAATCTATATTTCACTATTTCAGCCTCCACTGACTTATGAGACAATAGAAAATTTGGCCCTGGTTGGAATGACAACAAGCCAAATCTCGGTGGTGATTTTTACTAGACACAGGTGCATCGAAGAAGGAATGGTCTGGTACATGGGAAGAACTGGATAAAGGTGTGTCATGACCAGAGGATAGAGGGGTCTGGTACCTTCTTCAAGAAGGACCAAGGGAGGAAGAGAAAAGCTAATGTTTGTCATTTCTATACACCAGTAAAAACGACTGTGAATTAACTTGTGGGTTTGTCTATTTTTGGCAGTATAAATTATGGAAGATAGCTCATCATATCAGACATGGCACCATTATGTATGCACGTTCTGTCAGTGAGGAGCAAAGATCTGTAAATTACAGGTTTACTTACTGTGATGACATGTATATGTTGCTCTATGCTGTCTTATGCTTTTCTAAAATAAATATCAGATACTGTATCTCATCATATTCAGAGAGGAACATGAAAACAGACTGCACCTAATTAATGCAAAGTGGCTCTAAAATCATATCTCTATTGCCAACCATTCCTAAAACATATGGTACATAAAAAATAAATGCACTCAAATCGTAAAACCCTTTAAGTACCGCAACTGTAGGTAGAGAATATTTTTATAAGTGTTTTATATATTGACGGTAATGATTGTGATTGGAAACATTATCATTCAGTAAATACAAATAGAAGGAGATGCTAAAATTATTCATTGCTTGTAGGAGAGGACTGGAGAAATGTAAAAATGATTAGATTAGGAAATGTATTTTGATGAAGCAAAATATACTTAAAGGGGTCTTAAAGGGGTTTATCCGGGGTCCTGATATTGATGACCTAGCCAATCAGTAAGGGTCCGACACCCTGCGCCTTCATGATCAGCTGTTCATGAAGCCTCCAGAGCTGGAACTAGCTCTTGAATGGATTGGGAAGCCCAGCTCCGTTCAAAGTGTAGTGACCGTGCCAGGTTACTGCAGCTTAGCTCCCTTGGGAGCAGAGCTTTAATAACCTGGCACAGGAACTATACTTTGAATAGAGCTTTGCTTTCCGATCCATTCATGAGCTAGTTCCAGCACCTTAGGCTGCAGGGAACAACTGATCGGTGGAGGTAAAGGGTGCCGGACCCTAACTGATCAGATATTAATGACTAACTTACCCAAGAACAAACGTTTTACTTTAAAAAAAATGTTTTTACCATCTTTCCGTTCCATGAAGGAAATGTATGTGATAGGAGACTGGGAGTTAAGGACCCATGTCATTCAGTACCCCTTAGAATTCAGCTATTGGATCGGGTAACCAGGAGTGCAAATCTTGCTCGGGAAAGGCAGGTGTGATTGCATGTGCATGCACAGTGAGGGGAAGGCTTTTGGAGGATGCCTGGTGTCAAGAACGGTGGCATCCAGGATATCAGTGGTGATAAATCAGAGCAACTGGCTTTCTTTCATTTAGAATGGCTTGTAGGAGAATTCGGCATTAAATACTGGTGACGCGTGATTCAGTCATGGAGGCAAGATGTCTGAAGACAGGTAAGATGACTGAAGCTATTAGCTATGGTTAAACTGCCTTGGGAGATGTGCTAAAACAGCATTGTAAGTGGCAGACAATAGAAACATAGAATGTGTCGGCAGATAAGAACCATTTGGCCCATCTAGTCTGCCCAATATACTGAATACTATGGATAGCCCCTGGCCCTATCTTATATGCAGGATGGCCTTATGCCTATCCCATGCATGCTTAAACTCCTTCACTGTATTTGCAGCTACCACTTCTGCAGGAAGGCTATTCCATGCATCCACTACTCTCTCAGTAAAGTAATACTTCCTGATATTACTTTTAAACCTTTGCCCCTCTAATTTAAAACTATATCCTCTTGTAGCAGTTTTTTTTCTTTTAAATATTCTCTCCTCTTTGACCTTGTTGATTCCCTTTATGTATTTAAAGGTTTCTATCATATCCCCTCTGTCTCGTCTTTCTTCCAAGCTATACATGTTAAGGTCCTTTAATCTTTCCTGGTAAGTTTTATCCTGCAATCCATGTACTAGTTTAGTAGCTCTTCTCTGAACTCTCTCCAAAGTATCAATATCCTTCTGGAGTTATGGTCTCCAGTACTGCGCACAATACTCCAAATGAGGTCTCACTAGTGCTCTGTACAGCGGCATGAGCACCTCCCTCTTTCTACTGGTAATTCCTCTCCCTATACACCCAAGCATTCTGCTGCTCTTTGACATTGTCTGCCTACCTTTAAGTCTTCTGAAATAATGACCCCTAAATCCCTTTCCTCAGATACTGAGGTTAGGACTGTATCACTGATTTTATATTCTGCTCTTGGGTTTTTACGCCCCAGGTGCATTATCTTGCACTTATCAAGATTAAATTTTAGTTGCCAGATTTTTGACCATTCCTCTAGTTTTCCTAAATCCTTTTCCATTTGGTGTATCCCTCCAGGAACATCAACCCTGTTACAAATCTTTGTCTCATCAGCAAAAAGACACACCTTACCATCGAGGCCTTCTGCAATTTCGCTGATAAAGATATTAAACAATATGGGTCCCAGAACAGATCCCTGAGGTACCCCACTGGTAACAAGACCATGGTCTGAATATACTCCATTGACTACAACGCTCTGTTTTCTGTCCCAGCCACTGCCTAATCCATTCAACAATATGGGAGTCCAAGCCCGAAGACTGCAATATATTGATAAGCCTTCTATGTGGGACAGTATCAAAAGCCTTACTAAAGTTTAGATGAGTGATGTCTACTGCACCTCCGCCATCTATTATTTTAGTCACCCAATCAAAAAAATCAATAAGATTAGTTTGACATGATCTCCCGGAAGTAAACCCATGCTGTTCTTCATCTTTCAATCCAATAGATATCACCCCCCTCCACCTCTGTCCAAGGTTGGTTTCTCCATTTAGAATGGCTTGTAGGAGAATTTGGGATTAAATACTTCAGTCATAGAGGTAAAATGTCTAAAGAGAAGTAAGATAACTGAATCTAATAGCTGTGATTAAACTGCCTCAGGTGCTGTGCTAAAACAGCATTGTAAGTGGCAGACAATAGATTTCGCACCCCTCCACCTCATTTCAAGGTTGGTTTCTCCAGTTTAGCATAAATAGCTTCTTTCACACTTCTTTTGAATTTACAATGCTGTTTTAACACTCTTTAGATGCAGTTTAATCACATCTAATAGCTTCAGTCATGCAAATGCAATCAACATCTTACCTCCACGAAGCCACACAAGCCATTCTAATTGAGAAAGCCAGTCTGATGAGTAGCAAAAAGGAAAACAAAAAGGAAAAAGTCCAGTTACTCAGGCTTATCACTACTGATATACAATGAACTGGATGAATAAGACTCTAGAAAGACAGCATCAAGGACAAACTGACATTCTGCAGGAAGTACAAGGATTGGACTGCAGAGGTCTGGGGAAAAGTTATTTTCTCTGATGAATCCCCCTTCAGACTGTTGGGGACATCTGGAAAAATGACTATAAGAAGAAAAAAAGGTCAGCACTACCATGAATTCTGTGTTATATCAACAGTAAAGTTCCTGAGACCATTCATGTCTATACTTACTTCTCATACAAGGGAGTGGGATCACTCACAATTTGGTCCAAAAACACTTCAATGAATAAAGAATGGGATGAAAACATCCTCCAAGCGCAACTTATCTTAGAGATTCAGGAGGATTTGGTGATGAACAATGCTTTTTCCAGCATGATGGAGAACCATATCAATGCAAAAGTGATAACTAAGTGGTTTGGTGAGCAAAACATTCATAATATGGGTCAATGGCCAGGAAATCTGGGCGAACAAGCAAAAACACAGAAATTGTGATAAACTCTGAGCAATGATTAGGCAAGAATAGGTTGTCATCGCACAGGATTTGGCCCAGAAGCTGATATCCAGCATGTCAGAGCCAATTGCAGAAGTCTTGAAAAAGAAGAGTCAACACCAGAAATATTGAGTCTTTGCATAAACTTTGAGGAACAAAAAGACAGAAAAACACTGAAGCAGCAAACTTTGTGGAAACAAATATTTGTGTCAGTTTCGAAACGTTTGGCCACCACTGTAATTCCTAAAAGGGCATATAGAGAAGGGTTGTCTTGATAAGACGAACCTTTAAATTGTAGAGTTCCTACTGTATATAGGACTAAAATATGCAATAAAAAGAGATTGTTTTAAAAAATTTATTCATGGCCAGTCTTAGGTTACATGGTGCCCTGTGCAAGAAGTATTTATGCTCCCACCACCCCCTGTCAGAGTAGTTCAATTTTCACCAGAACCAAGTCCATAACATAAATACAGCACCAGAACCAAGCTATTTACATGAATACAGCACCAGAACCGAGTCCATAACATATATACAGCACCAGAAACAAGCTGATTACATATATATATATATATATATATATATATAGCACCAGAACCAAACCCATTACACAAATACAGCACCAGAACCAGGCTCATAGCATACATACAGCATCAAAACCAAGCCCATTACAAAAATACAGCACCAGAACCATGTAAAGTACTTAAATTCAGCATTAGAAACAAGCACATTACATACAGCACCAGAACAAAACACATTACATAAATACAGCACCAGAACCAAGCTCATTACATAAATACAGCACCAGAACCAAGCCCATTACATAAATAAAGCACCAGAACCAGGCCCATTACATGAATACAGCATCGAAACCAAGCTCATTACATAAATACAGCACCAGAACCAACACAGTATAGTGTGAACCTACAGCTCCCAGTATGTCCTGAACAGGTGTAAAGTAGGCTGGGACATAAAGAAATGCTACCACCCATCATTATGCTGTCAACCATACAAGCGACTACAGTGCTGATCAGACACAGTTAGTGTCAGAATAATCATACAGGTGATGTCTCCCAGAGTTCTTTTCTTTCCTTTCAGTTCAGACCACCATAGATGGCTTCTCCTGTCAACTGCAGAGTTTGCCGCCCGGAGAGCATCTTGCTTTACCAACTCAACCAACACATCCTAGTAACTAAAGCAAATGCATCTTCGTTTATATTATAGCAGCATACACTGTGCCCCTGAATAAAATCATATCACATACTATGCCCCCTGAAAATAATGTACTACACAGTGCCCCTATTGGTAGTGTCCACTATAGATAATGCCCCCACTCTGTGCCCCATGCTCTGTGCCCCCATACTTAGTGCCACATGCCCTGTGCCCTCTTATTTAGTGCTGCATGCTCTGTGCCCTCTTATTTAGTGCTGCATGCTCTGTGTCCCCATGCTCTGCCTCTCCTTATATAGTGTCTCATGCTCTGTGTCTCCATGCTGTGCTACATGCTATATGACCCCCATACTGTGCCATATGCTATGTCGCCCCATGCTCTGCCCTTCCTTATATAGTGGTACATGCTCTGTGCCCTCATACTGTGTAGTGATGAGCAGCATAGGCAATATTCAAATTCACAATATTTCATACATTTTTAGCTGAACATTCACCATAAATTCACAATTGCAAAAATCATCAATGTAATATGCACATATTGGGAACATAATTTCATTACCTATAACAAACAATCACACAAAGCCGATATGCCAAAAGCCAGGTATGTACAAGCTAACAACCTATCCATAAGACAGGTGCAGTCAGCAATGCTAACCTTGTGCACTATTAGATATTCAAGACTAGCTCTCTATCCATACAGATGTGAGAGCCAGTGAGCCTCAAAGTTGCTTGACTTTTGTTGGATGGCTTGAAGGACCTGTGCACCTAGATCATTATCATTAGGCCCCTTTCACACGAGTATTCCGCGCGGATGCGATGCGTGAGTTGAACGCATTGCACCCGCACTGAATCCTGACCCATTCATTTCTATGGGGCTGTGCACACGAGCGGTGATTTTCACGCATCACTTGTGCGTTGCGTGAAAATCGCAGCATGCTCCTCTTTGTGCGTTTTTCACGTAAAGCAGGCCCCATAGAAATGAATGGGGTTGCGTGAAAATCGCAAGCATCCGCAAGCAAGTGCGGATGCAGTGCGATTTTCACGCACGGTTGCTAGGAGACGATCAGGATGGGGACCCGATCATTATTATTTTCCCTTATAACATGGTTATAAGGGAAAATAATAGCATTCTGAATACAGAATGCATAGTAAAATTGTGCTGGAGGGGTTAAAAAAAAATAAAAAAATTAAACTCACCTTAATCCACTTGCTCGCGCAGCCCAGCTTCTCTTCTGTCTTCTTTTTTGCTGTGTGCAGGAAAAGGACCTGTGGTGACGTCACACCGGTCATCACATGGTCCGTCACATGATCTTTTACCATGGTGATGGATCATGTGATGGACCATGTGATGATCGAGTGACGTCACCACAGGTCCTTTTCCTGCACACAGCAAAAAAGAAGACAGAAGAGATGACGGCTGCGCAGAACACTGATCCCAAGCCCGAACTTCTGTGAAGAAGTTCGGGTTTGGGTACCAAACATGCGCGATTTTTCTCACACGAGTGCAAAACGCATTACAATGTTTTGCACTCGCGCGGAAAAATCTCGGGTGTTCCCGTAACGCACCCGCACCTTTTCCCGCAACGCCCGTGTGAAAGAGGCCTTAGGGTGACAAAAAATGTAAATAATTTTTTGGGATGCCAGCCAGGGGCGTACATAAAAATCACTGGGCCCCATAGCAAGAATCTAAATTGGGCCCCCATTCCCCTTTTATAGCCCCTCCCATTACCCATTACAGGCCTCTTCCTTTGTTCCATGAACTATTCTTGCTGCTGCGTTTTATAATTTATGCCATGAACTCATATGTGAGGTACGGTTATAATATATATGCAGTGTGTACAGGTATATAGTATATACAGTAGTGTAATATGTGAGGTACGAGGTATAATAGATGCAGTGTGTACAGATATATAGTATATACAGCAGTGTATTGACAGCTCGTACCTCACATATCAGTACACTGCTGTATATACAATATATCTGTACATATACATCTATAATACTGTGTAATATATGCAGTGTGTATATATATACAGAGCAGTGTATTGATGTGAGACATAGAAGGTATAATACTGTAGATGCAGTGTTTACAGAAATATGTGGTCAGTTATACATTATGGTCACTGTGTGTGTGAGGTACATGAGATAGAGGTCAAGTCTGAAGTATTATACTTATGAGTGAGCAATGAGTAAAAACAGGGCATGGGGGGGGGGGGGGTAAATGACAAGAAGTGGAGGACCTCCTCTTACCAATCCATTCCAGTCTGTATGGATCAATGCATAGCTGATTGTGAACTTCTAATACTTGCTGTTAGGGGTTGAATGACCTATGATGATGTCATCACAGGTCCTGGCAGATGCACTGTTCTAACCTGGGAACTACACTTTACACTGTGCAGTTACCTTACAGGACCTGTGATGACATCATCAAAGGTTCTTTAGCTTATGAAAGATAGGTGCAATTAGGGGGCGGGGCCTCTGCTCCACTTCGGGCCCCATAGCAGCTGCGTGGTCTGCCTATATAGTAGGTATGCCACTGATGCCAGCTAACTCTTCTCTCACTGCTTAGGAGGGCTGCATAAAATTTTTCAGTTTTCTAATTGGTCTAACATTTATATTCAATAACCTTTCTATACTGTTTTGTTATGTTAACTTATTTACATAAACATGGGCATATGGGAAAGACATGCAAATTTGGAGGGGGGAGCGGGAGGGAACCATAAAGGTTGCGCAGACCTAGATAGACCAGTGTGGTCCAAATCAGCCCAGATACTGTTTAAGTCATGGAGCGCGTGTGGCATCTACCATGAGGAGCGGCAGTACAGTTTGGCATGCCGCCTATCTATCGGCGTCTGCCCCTGACGAGTTAGGGGGTCCCTTTTGAAGTGGAGGTACCCTTTAAAGATATATTCCAAAAACGAAACGCGTAGGGACTTTGAATATATCTATCACACTAGTTCCCCATACCCTGGTAGCTCTTATCACTAATAGGTCCAATCCCCTTGTCCCCACAGGGCTATTTAGGGTTCATTTATTAGGGTCAGGTTCCGGACGGGGCCACCCCTTGCGGGGAAAGGACCCCGTGTTAGGACGTTACCTTAGGGATTCATAGGCCAAGTAGGGCATCAACAGGGACAGTTTTTCCCTGTAGCCCTTTTGCACCAAGGTACAACCGACCAGAGGACGTTTTTCAAGTATGAGAATCTCCTCCACCTCCTGTGTATTGGACTACAAGGTCCTGATATGTACCACCGGTAAGATCTACCCTTTTTTCGCCTTTTGGCATAATTACAGGTGTATGGCACACTGCCGTAGACTTAATACAGTGTCTGTTTGTTGGTTAGTTCCGCTTCCCTATATTGTTTGATAGTGGACTTGACCTATAGGTGACTCACTTATGTGGGTCCCGCATCGTTGTTTGTTTAGTTTGTCTGGTAGGGGCTTTCTCTTCCCTTTTCGGGATCTTAATTGTCCTAATAAACTCTAGGTTTTAACACGTTACTGCCCCTTATTTTTTCTTACCTTCAAGAGGTAGTCCTCTGAAATGGTCTTCCAACAGTCTTAAAGGAGTTCCTAGAGATGCTTAGCACTTGTTGGCACGAGAGAATTGGGAGGTCCAGGTTGCTTAATGTCTCTGTGATATTTTTCAGAAGGGGGGTATAGTTTAGGGAGAAGATCTGGTTCGGGTCAGGGCTAATTTTCACTCCCAGGTATGTTAAGTAGGGAGTGGACCAGTTGAAAGGGGAGTTCTGTTCCAGTTTTTTCCTATGAGGGGCAGAAATGCCTAGACTGATGATCAGGGACTTATTAAGGTTAACTCTAAAGTTGGAAAAGGAGCTGTAAGTCTCTAGGTGTTGGTAAATCTTAGGGAGAGCAATGACTGTATTGCTAATCATAATAAGCAAATCATCCGCAAATGCGGCTGTTTTGTGATCCTGGTCTCCTAGTGTTATACCTTTAATCTCTTTGTCAGTTCTAACTGTCTGAAGAAGTGGTTCTAGAGTTAATACGAATAAAAGTGGGGATAAGGGGCATCCCTGTTGAGTGCTGTTTTTTTACCTGGAAGGGGTCGGAGATTTGGTTGTTGACTGAGATAAATGCTGATGCATTGAAGTACTGTACATTGCATCTACCACTAGGATAAATGTGGCTGGAAAGTTTTGAGTTATTAGTAACTGTTTCACGAAGGACCATTTCACTCTATCAAAGGCCTTCTCAGTGTATGTGCTGAGAAGGATAAAGGGGATGTGTTTGCATTTCGCAAAATATAGAATATTTAAAACTCTGGCTGTATTGTCTCTTCCCTCCCTCCCCCTTACAAATCCTACTTGGTCTCCATGTATCAGAGATGGTAGGAGTTTTGCTAGTCTATTGGCTAATGACTTGGCCAAGAGTTTAAAGTCCACAATAAGGAGTGAAATTGGTCTGTAGTTTTGGCACAGAGTGTAGTCTTTGCCTTCCTTTGGGATGAGTGTTATATGGGCTTTGGTCATTTCACTAGATAAGGAGATACCGTCAAATGTGGAATTGAATACTTTGAGTAAATGGGGAGTTAAGATATCTATGAATGTGGAGTAGTAAGGGGTTGTGAGGCCATCTGGGCCTGGGCTTTTCCCTTTGCGGGATTGTTGGATGGCTTCTGAGAGTTCTTCGGAAGTAAACGGGAGAGCTAGACTTTGTCTATCAGTATCAGATTAGGTGGGGAGGTTAAGTTTGTCTAAATATTCTTTGAGGGGGGTTTTGGGCTGGTCTGAGATTGGGTTCTGATCTATAGGATCTAAGTTTGTGCTTAATCTTCTCTTTTTTAAGAAGTCTGATATTATTGTGTAGGTCCTCAATTTGTTTGGCTCTTTCCTTTTTGATGTGAGATCCTATGCTAATCAGATGGCCTCTTATAAAGGCTTTATGGGCGCCCCACAGGGTTTGGGGTAAAAATAGTCAGTCAATAAGTGTTATAGGCGGGTTTAGTGTCAGGCAAACCCAAAAGTTGTTCATTCAAACGCAGGTCCTAGAGGGGTGTTGATGCTTAGGATTGACTATAGATATACAAACCGGATTCCCAAAAAGTTGGGACACTAAACAAATTGTGAATAAAAACTGAATGCAATGATGTGGAGATAGCAAATGTCAATATTTTATTTGTAATAGAACGTAGATGACAGATCAAACGTTTAATCCGAGTAAATGTATCATTTTAAAGGAAAAATACGTTGATTCTAATTTTCACAGTGTCAACAAATCCCCAAAAAGTTGGGACCAGTAGCAATAAGAGGCTGGAAAAAGTAAATTTGAGCATAACAAAGAGCTGGAAGACCAATTAACACTAATTAGGTCAATTGGCAACATGATTGGGTGTAAAAAGAGCTTCTCAGAGTGGCAGTGTCTCTCAGAAGCCAAGATGGGTAGAGGATCACCAATTCCCACAATGTTGCTCAGAAAGATAGTGGAGCAATATCAGAAAGGTGTTACCCAGCGAAAAATTGCAAAGACTTTGCATCTACCATCATCAACTGTGCATAACATCATCCGAAGATTCAGAGAATCTGGAACAATCTCTGTGCGTAAGGGTCAAGGCCGTAAAACCATATTGGATGCCCGTGATCTCCGGGCCCTTAAATGACACTGCACCACAAACAGGAATGCTACTGTAAAGGAAATCACAGAATGGGCTCAGGAATACTTCCAGAAACCATTGTCAGTGAACACAATCCACCGTGCCATCCGCCGTTGCCAGCTGAAACTCTACAGTGCAAAGAAGAAGCCATTTCTAAGCAAGATCCACAAGCTCAGGCGTTTAAAATGGAGTGTGGCAAAATGAAAGACTGTTCTGTGGTCAGACGAGTGACGATTCGAAGTTCTTTTTGGAAATCTGGGACGCCATGTCATCCGGACCAAAGAGGACAAGGACAACCCAAGTTGTTATCAACGCTCAGTTCAGAAGCCTGCATCTCTGATGGTATGGGGTTGCATGAGTGCGTGTGGCATGGGCAGCTTGCATGTCTGGAAAGGCACCATCAATGCAGAAAAATATATTCAGGTTCTAGAACAACATATGCTCCCATCCAGACGTCATCTCTTTCAGGGAAGACCCTGCATTTTTCAACAAGATAATGCCAGACCACATTCTGCATCAATCACAACATCATGGCTGCGTAGGAGAAGGATCATGGTACTGAAATGGCCAGTCTGCAGTCCAGATCTTTCACCTATAGAGAACATTTGGCGCATCATAAAGATGAAGGTGCAACAAAGAAGGCCCAAGACGATTGAACAGTTAGAGGCCTGTATTAGACAAGAATGGGAGAGCATTCCTATTTCTAAACTTGAGAAACTGGTCTCCTCGGTCCCCAGACGTCTGTTCAGTGTTGTAAGAAGAAGGGGAGATGCCACACAGTGGTGAAAATGGCCTTGTCCCAACTTTTTGGGGATTTGTTGACACCATGAAATTCTGATTCAACATATTTTCCCCTTAAAATGGTACATTTTCTCAGTTTAAACTTTTGTTCCGTGATTTATGTTCTATTCTGAATAAAATATTAGAAGTTGGCACCTCCACATCATTGCATTCAGTTTTTATTCACGATTTGTATAGTGTCCCAACTTTTTTGGAATCCGGTTTGTATATATTGGGGAGTGATCTGAGAGTAGGATTGTCCTGATGTCTGCCCCCAAACACAGCCGGAGGTGTTCCTTTGAAATGAATAAGTAATCCAGTCACTGGTATGAGCTGTGTGCTGGAGAAAAGAAAGAATAATCTATAGTGTCCGGGTGCAAGGTCCTCCATGCATCAACCAGATAGGCATTCCAGAGTTTGGAGATGAGGGAGCTTAATGCTCTCTGAGAGTGGGGGGATTTATGTGACGAGGAGTCCAATAAAGGGTTAATGACCAGGTTAAGGTCTCCTCCAAAAATTGTGATTCCTTCCCTGAAAGAGTTTGCCTCATATACAACCTGTTTAAGCCATTGAATTTGTTTGCTGTTTGGGGCATATACGTTAATAAGAGTATACATATGGTGCCCAATTTGCCCTTTAATCATTATGTATCTCCCATCAGGGTCATTGATTTGATCTTTCAAGGGAAAACCTTTCTGAAAGCCAATACTGACTCCTTTGGAATTGGATGAGGGGGAGCCACAATGATACCATTGGGAGAAGTAGGAATAGTTAAGGTTTGGGAAATAATTAGTTTTTAGAAGAGTTTCCTGCAAGAATATTACTTTGGCTCTATCTTTCTTCAGAACCCCGAATATTTGGCTTCTTTTAGAAGGGGAATTAAAGCCTCTGACATTAAAGGAGGCTATTTTCATGTCAGCCATTGGGTTAAACAAGAGAGGCTAGAAAAGCTAAGAAAATTGTACTTGGTGGGGTGTGTTGTAAAAGTGAGAAGGGGGTACCCATCCTCTTGAAAGTGTTGAAGAAGAACCTCAGACCTTCCTCAGTAGCGCCCGGCCTGCTCCAGATGGTGTGCATAGGGCCTAGGATAACAGAGACAACAAAACAGATAAAAAAAAAATGTAAACATAGACTGGGGGTGACCTGAGATGTAGGATACTGAAGAGGTCATTAGGGGGGGGAGGTTGGTCTAAAACCGTTGGTAGGCCCATCTCCTACCTTTTTTTTTAAGTGGTGGGTGGGACGGAGCCGTGGGCAGACACAAATAGGTCTAGTCCACAACCCCAGTCCCCCGGCTCCTTGGGGAAATTGGATAACAATCATCATTAGTTGGATAACAATTGTTCCAAGCCATAATAGATTACTAGGGTCTAAATTGGATGGGTAGGAGACCTACTAAAAGGGTACAGAAAACAGGTATAGTTAGGAGAGGAGATATGGGGTGAGAAGGGAAGGGGAAAGGGGGAGGATGGGGAGGGGTCTAGGGTAGGGGGCTGGGGTGAAAGGGAGAGGCTGGGGGATGTTATGAGGAGTAGGGATACTGGTGATTTCTTATCTGAACACTGCAACAATATAGTGGGGAGGCAAGGATCCCAGATACAGGAACATTTTGAAGTGTCTCTTCAAGTGTGTTCTTTCTTTTTTTTACAGTTCTTATGATGAGATGTCCTCTGGTTTGATGGTGATCTTGAGATGATCGCTTCAGAAGGTGTCTGTGGCGAGTCTTCTTGGAGCTAGAGGTATGTTTTTGTTCTTCTGGCGCTGGGATTTCGGGGTCTGGTGGATTTCAAATGGGGTGATCTTCGGGACTTCTGGGAGGGAGTCCAAATCTTGGATGAGGTCCCAGTTTTCAATTTCCAAGGATGGAATCTCCAGGTGGTCGTATACCTGGCCCAGGTCTGTATGTGACATGATAGTGATGCGGCGACCATTGTGGAAACAGGAGAGGCCAAATGGAAAAGTTCAGCGATATGGCATTGTGAGACCTGAGCCAGTCAGTTAAAGGTTTGACTGCTCAGCGCTTTTTTAGGGTCACTGGTGCTAAATCTTGGTATATATTTATCTTGTTATTTGCGAAAAAGCACTTCAGCTGCATCCCGCGCTTTAGATAATACGGCCTCTTTTTCTTGAAAGTTAAGAAAGCAACAAATAATGTCCCTATGGGGCTCTGAGGGTTTAGGGCGTGGGCGGAGAGCGTTGTGAGCCCTTTCTATAATAACAGGCAAGGTGTGTTTCGGGCCTAGAAGATCTTCACATATATTCTTTATTACCTCAGGTATTTCAGAGGCTGGGATCGTCTCTGGGACTCCACGGAACCTTAGGTTGTTTCTCCTTCCACGGTTCTCCTGGTCTTCCAGTGCTGTGTGGACCGCATTAAGGTAAGTTTGTCACTTTTGCAGGCTGGTCGAGGTAGCGAATTGAAAGTCCACAATGGCAGACTGTGTTGTCTCCAGGGCCTTCACTCTAGTCCCAACATGTCTGTTGTCTTGGCGGAGAGCTCGTTAAAGACCGGCTCCATGGCTCTGGCTAGATATCGGGAGACTATGCTTGCTTCCTGCCTTCTCCACTTCGCTATCTCTACCCCATGCTTCTGGCCCGTCTTCCCCAGCGTCACTCTGAGCTGCGGGCGCCATCTTTAATTCTTTAGCCATGCTAGTGGCCACGGCTTTTTTAACGAATTTGTCCATCTCACCGCTTCCTGGGATCGATTTATTTTGATGGGAGGAATCCCCAGGTTTAGTATTCACGATCTTGACCATTTTTGGCCGGTTAAGCTAACGTGAGCTGAGGTAGAGATGATCCTGTGGATTGGAGCTCAGACACACATGGCCATTCTGTTCCGTTCCCCCCCCCCCCCCCCCGACTCTTTGACTTTGATGGGATAGACAAAATGTTTGGCACAAGTCTTTGCTGCTAAGACTAGGGACATATCTGCACCATGTGATGACAACACTGTGGCAGTTGTCCACCTTCTGGACTTGGAGAAACTATAAGACAAAATTTAGAGTCCCACTTCAGACCAATGCACACTGCAAAAGATAGAGTTAAAAATGTCTTTGATTTAATACCTATATTGCTTATATTTGCACCTGGTATTAATAGGCCATATCCGTTACCACTACTAGATTGAGCTGGTGTCGCCCACTTTTTATAGAGATGGAGGAACATTCTAGAGACAGAACAGATGAGATGAGATTACTGAGTC
The DNA here is from genome assembly GCF_905171765.1 of Bufo bufo. Lineage (NCBI taxonomy): Eukaryota > Metazoa > Chordata > Amphibia > Anura > Bufonidae > Bufo > Bufo bufo. The sequence continues at coordinate 660,065,820 of NC_053391.1, forward strand.
AGTCCGAGCTTAGGCTCAGTATTTAGAGGAGCTCATGCTGCTGACTAATGAGTCAGACTGAACCCAGATCCAGCCAGAGCAGGGTCAGACAGAACTACTACAAGAGTAGGCCAGATGGAAAAAGGAGCTGTAAGTGAAAGTTCACCAGACATAACCTGTCCAAAAGGACTTATTGGCTCAACGGCACATGTGATCAGGAGTTTGCCTCCAGTACTTGAATAAGCATTTAAGCAGATTGATCATCTGTGTAAGAATCTCCATATCCTACAGTGGATTTTGGGAATGTACAGTCGTGGCCAAAAGTTTTGAGAATTACACAAATATTAGTTTTCACAAAGTTTGCTGCTAAACTGCTTTTAGATCTTAGTTTCAGTTGTTTCTGTGATGTAGTGAAATATAATTACACGCAAAGAGTCAGTATTTGCAGTGCTGGCCCTTCTTTTTCAGGACCTCTGCAATTCGACTTTGCATGCTCTCAATCAACTTCTGGGCCAATTCCTGATAGCAACCCATTCTTTCATAATCACTTCTTGGAGTTTGTCAGAATTAGTGGGTTTTTGTTTGTCCACGCGCCTCTTGAGGATTGACCACAAGTTCTCAATGGGATTAAGATTTGGGGAGTTTCCAGGCCATGGACCTAAAATGTCAATGTTTTGGTCCCCGAGCCACTTAGTTATCACTTTTGCCTTATGGCACGGTGCTCCATCGTGCTGGAAAATGCATTGTTCTTCACCAAACTGTTGTTGGATTGTTGGAAGAAGTTGCTGTTGGAGGGTGTTTTGGTACCATTCTTTATTCATGGCTGTGTTTTTGGGTAAAATTGTGAGTGAGCCCACTCCTTTGGATGAGAAGCAACCCCACACATGAATGGTCTCAGGATGCTTTACTGTTGGCATGACACAGGACTGATGGTAGCGCTCACCTTTTCTTCTCCGGACAAGCCTTTTTCCAGATGCCCCAAACAATCGAAAAGAGGCTTCATCGGAGAATATGACTTTGCCCCAGTCCTCAGCAGTCCATTCACCATACTTTCTGCAGAAGATCAATCTGTCCCTGATGTTTTTTTTGGAGAGAAGTGGCTTCTTTGCTGGCCTTCTTGACACCAGGTCATCTTCCAAAAGTCTTCGCCTCACTGTGCGTGCAGATGTGCTCACACCTGCCTGATGCCATTCCTGAGCAAGCTCTGCACTGGTGGCACTCCGATCCCGCAGCTGAATCCTCTTTAGGAGACGATCCTGGCGCTTGCTGGACTTTCTTGGACGCCCTGAAGCCTTCTTAACAAGAATTGAACCTCTTTCCTTGAAGTTCTTGATGATTCTATAAATTGTTGATTGAGGTGCAATCATAGTAGCCACAATATCCTTGCCTGTGAAGCCATTTTTATGCAATGCAATGATGGCTGCACGCGTTTCTTTGCAGGTCACCATGGTTAACAATGGAAGAACAATGATTTCAAGCATCACCCTCCTTTTAACATGTCAAGTCTGCCATTTTAACCTAATCAGCCTGACATAATGATCTCCAGCCTTGTGCTCGTCAACATTCTCACCTGAGTTAACAAGACGATTACTGAAATGATCTCAGCAGGTCCTTTAAGGACAGCAATGAAATGCAGCGGAAAGTTTTTTTTGGGATTAAGTAAATTTTCATGGCAAAGAAGGACTATGCAATTCATCTGATCACTCTTCATAACATTCTGGAGTATATGCAAATTGCTATTATAAAAACTTAAGCAGCAACTTTTCTAATTTCCAATATTTATGTAATTCTCAAAACTTTTGGCCACGACTGTACACTGTAAGTACAGAAATCTGTTGCAAAAAAACCCAGATAATTTGCCTGCTATTAGGGAGAACCACCCTGTGGTTGCATCAAACTGCAGAGTAAGGAAGACTACTTTAAAGAGACACTTTGGAGTATTAACTTAACTACCTGTGCAGCCATGAAACCCGTGTTATGTGTGTGAAATGCATTTTATGACCATATGCCATTGTCAATCCATTGCTTGCTAAAGAACTATCTGCATTTGAATTGTTCAGTAAAGAACTGTTCTGCTGCACAACTGCCTCATCATTGCTCCCTGCGCCAATGTGTTGGCATCACGACACCCAGGACCCTGCCTTGCACCTCAAAACCTTCATCACCAAGGGCACCTCAATTGTCATGAGACAGGAGAATCTCAGAACGAGAGTGTGCCCCCAAGAGAAGAACCGGTGCACTTTTCCCATCACTCCATGAGCCTATGAAGCGTCAGAAACGGAAGTACTACTACTCCTCCAATCCAGCCACCCACACTCACATATGCTCCTGTGGCATGCTGCAGAAGGAATGACAAGGAATAATCCCTCTGGGAGAAAAATTTATTACCTAAACCTTTGTAAAAGACATAAAGGGGCACAAATGTTGCTCTGAGCATTCAGCCTCTTTGGTTTTTATTGATTATGCAAAGCTTTTAAAAATACATCACAAATGTTAAAAAATATTTGTCCATGTATCATCTAAAAACATAAACAATAAAAATTAACAAATTAACATAGTAACATAGTACATAAGGCCGAAAAAAGACATTTGTCCATCCAGTTCGGCCTGTCATCCTGCAAGTTGATCCAGAGGAAGGCAAAAAAAAAAAAAAAAGTGAGGTAAAGGCCAATTTTCCCCACTTTAAGGGAATAAAAAATTCCTTCCCGACTCCAATCAGGCAATCAGAATAACTCCCTGGATCAACGACCCCTCTCTAGTAGCTATAGCCTGTAATATTATTACACTCCAGAAATACATCCAGGCCCCTCTTGAATTCCTTTATTGTACTCACCATCACCACCTCCTCAGGCAGAGAGTTCCATAGTCTCACTGCTCTTACCGTAAAGAAACCTTTTCTATGTTTGTGTACAAACCTTCTTTCCTCCAGACGCAGAGGATGTCCCCTCGTCACAGTCACAGTCCTGGGGATAAATAGATGATGGGATAGATCTCTGTACTGACCCCTGATATATTTATACATAGTAATTAGATCTCCCCTCAGTCGTCTTTTTTCTAAAGTGAATAAACCTAATTTTGATAATCTTTCAGGGTACTGTAGTTGCCCCATTCCAGTTATTACTTTAGTTGCCCTCCTCTGGACCCTCTCCAGCTCTGCTATGTCTGCCTTGTTTACAGGAGTCCAGAACTGTACACAGTCCTCCATGTGTGGTCTGACCAGTGATTTGTAAAGTGGTAGGACTATGTTCTTATCACGGGCATCTATGCCCCTTCTGATGCAACCCATTATCTTATTGGCCTTGGCAGCAGCTGCCTGACACTGTTTTTTGCAGCTTAGTTTGCTGTTTATTAAAATTTCTAGATCCTTTTCCATGTCAGTGTTACCCAGTGTTTTATCATTTAGTAGTGTTTTATTATTTTTACCGCACAGTAAACTCTGTAAAAATTAAATCGGGGAAAAACTATTGCATTTTTTTCCTATTCCACACCACAAATAATTTTTTATTTACAGTTTCTCAATACATTGCATGGAACATTAAATGGTGGCGTAAAAAATAAAATTCATCCTGAAAACATCAGTTAGTAACATGGCAATTTCGACAGAAAACGAACAAAATGATGGCTCTTTGAAGATGAGAAGGAAAAAAAACTAAGACATTGCACACAACATTGGCATGGTCTTTAAGAGGTTAAACCATTCTGTTGAAATTCAGTTACCACAATTTAAAGCATTGCAATAGTGTGGCCCAGTATAACTTTATTTCTTTAGCTCATCCCATTAAATACATCAATGGTAAAATCATAGGAATCTGAAACCTGAAAAAAAATGAAGAGAGAACAATGGATGATTAAACATAAAAAAACATTAATAGGTGCAGAGAACAAAAGCTGTGATGGCGAGGTTACCAGAATCATCGGACTCAAAGTGCATTGATTGAGAGAACTTATGTTCCAGCCACTTGTTGGGAACTTAGACCGAGTTTCTGGGTCGAAGGTTAGACTAAAAGCTGTCAAAACCAGCATTTTAAAATAGCGGGATCCCAATTTAAGCTAGTTTTGTCAAGGTTGTGACTGCAATGACGATGCCGCCAGCAGAGTCACAGCTTTGCATGTTTCAGCTTTGGAAACAAAAAAAAATTAAAAGTAATGTTATACTGTGTACAATAGAAAGTTAAAGGACACATATGATATGGCTGACAGAACTCTTGATTCATTTACATTTCTCTAGAGATAAGTGGATTTCTTAAAGGGATTAACATAGTATATAAGGCCGAAAAAAGAAATTTGTCCATCCAGTTTGTTATCCTGCAAGTTGATCCAGAGGAAGGCAAAAAAAAAACTGTGAGGTAGAAGCCAATTAACCCTAATGTTGATAATCTTTCACAGTACCGTAGTCCCCCCATTCTAGTTATTACTTTAGTTGCCCTCCTCTTTACCCTCTCCAGCTCTGCTATGTTTGCCTTGTTCACAGGAGCCCAGAACTGTACACAGTACTCCATGTGTGGTCTGACTAGTGATTTGTAAAGTGGTAGGACTATGTTCTCATCACGGGCATTAGTGATGAGCGAGCAAGCTTGGCCGAACACCAGCTCGGCTTGAGCATATCGATGCTCGGCACATGGCGGCATTCAGCCGAATACCGCATGTGCTCTAGCACAATGCTCGAGTCTCCGCCACGCACGTTTCTTGGTTGCTACGCAGCCAATAAACGTGCAGGTAAGTACTGCCCTCACTGTAATGCCGTAGCCATGTTGGCTGCTGGCATTACAGTGATTGGCTGGCCGGAACTCGTCATCGGGTGCTATATAGCACCCGATGACATGTGTTCAGCTCATTCTTAGTCCGGTAGAGCTGTGCCTAGGAAGGGACAGACAGTGTAGGGAGTGATTTAAGAATATTTTTACCACCAAAACTTTTCAGAGACCTAAAAGTCCTTTTAAGGACTATTGTGTGTGGCATCAGCAATCTATATTTATAGCGCAACCTGCCCTAAATTGCTAAAACTATACAGACCCAAAAGTCATTCTAAGGACTATTGTGTGTGGCAGCAATATCTATTTTTAGCGCATCCTGCTAAATAGCGTACAATAGTTAGGCCGCTGCAGACAGCAACATTAGCTGCGCCACTACTCCAGTGTAATGTGTGCACATCCAAAAAGTATCTGTGACATCCAGTGTACTTTTTCCGTAGACGGTGTCCGCTGCGGACAATGACAATAGCTGCGCCACTTCTCCAGTGTAATGTGTGCACATCCAAAAAGTATCTGTGACATCCAGTGTACTTTTTTCATAGACGGTGTCCGCTGCGGACAGTGACATTAGCTGCGCCACTACTCCAGTGTAATGTGTGCACATCCAAAAAGTATCTGTGACATCCAGTGTACTTTTTCCGTAGACGATGTCCGCTGCAGACAATGACAATAGCTGCGCCACATCTCCAGTGTAAAGCGTGGACATCCAAAAATATCTGTGACATCCAGTGTACTTTTTCCGTAGATGGTGTCCGCTGTGGACAGTGACATTAGCTGCGCCACATCTCCTGTGTAAAGTGTGCGCATCCAAAAAATATCTGTGACATCCAGTGTCCTTTTTCAGTAGACAGTGTCCGCTTCTGACAGTGACATAACCAGTGCCACATCTGCAGTGTAACGTGTGTGCTGAAATAAATGTATCTGTGACATACAGTGTACATTTTCCGTAGATGGTGTCCGCTGCGGACAGTGACATTAGCTGCGCCACATCTCCTGTGTAAAGTGTCCGCATCCAAAAAATATCTGTGACACACAGTGTACTTTTTCCGTAGACGGTGTCCACTGCGGACAGTGACATTATCTGCGCCACATCTCCTCTGTAAAGTGTGCGCATCCAAAAAATATCTGTGACATACTGTTAGGATCCCGAAAATCCCATTTGGAGGGATCTTTATGTGATTATGATTATCCCAAGGGCTAGTATTGTTTTTTTTAGCGGGAATTTTCCCGCTAAGATAGTGTTTCCTGCCAAAACTCAGTGGCCAAGTTGCTTGGTAAAGGGAAGAATGCGGGTGATTGGCTAGAGTAGGGATCCTATAGGGGAATGGTTGCTGGGGCTAGGAAGTTTTAGGTCCCCAGCAACAAGTAGGGCATTGGAGGATAGGTTTGGGGTGGTGGGGTAGATTTTGTATATAAGACAAGGTGGCCGGTATTAGGCTGTCTGCCAAGTTGTGTTTTAGGATCCAGATGCCCTCCTGCTGCCGGTCAAGACTGCCTGCCTGCCGCCCATGTGGACTGCTTCCCTGCCTGCCTCGGTCATCTCACTTACCATAGAGGAGTTTATTGCAGAGCTCAAGCGGCGTGCTGAAGATGGGGAGAGGGCTGCCTGGTTGGATGCCTGCCTGTTGGACCTCTCATCCTCTGCGCCTGACGTGATGGAGCCTTGCGATGTGGTCTCGGCGGCTGTGCCGACTCTGGATGCGGGGACTCTGGCTGTCTCTCCTGCGCTGCGCTCCTCGCAGCGTAAGAGTAGGCAGCGCACAATTTTCTCTTCCACCACCTGCAGGTGCTCACCTGAGCGGCGTTCAGCGGAGAAGAGTCCAGCGTCTGCTGCCAGAACAGGAAGTGGCCTAAAGCGGATGATATTAGTTCCTGTTGCGCACCACAGTTCAGGGTCCCCCGGAAACTTTGTCCAGAAGATTGGTTCCGGTCTGCCTACTAGGAGAAGAGGTTCCCAGCCAGCTCTGCAGGGAGGCTGTCCATCTGCGGCACCGCATCGTAAGACGAACCGGCAGCGCAGGACTCGGGTTCATTCAGGGCAGCGTCCGTTACAGCAGCTCCATGTGTTGAGCAGCCAAGAAGCTGCGTGCCAAGAAGATTCCTTTCAGCCATCTGAAGAATCTGGTCCATCTTTGGATCAACCAGGGGCTGCGTCTGGGGGTGAGTGTGTCACTGGTTTAGCACCTGTTCTAGCATCGTTGTCAAAAGTTTTGTCCTCCTTGCAGAGTTTGGTCCCCCCTTTACCTGCGCCTGTGGGTCTGTCCGCTTTGGTGGGTGAAGCTACTGATGCGTGGCGTGCAGGTGATCAGGGGAGGGGGGGACGGGACTCGGATAGTGGGGACTCCCTTCCTTTGCCGTTACTTTCTAGGGGGAAGGGGGTGGCTGAGACTTCCTATAAAGCGCCGCTCCCTTGTGACATCTCGCCTCTGGGTTTTCATTTGTCCATGTCTGTGAAATAGAAGATATGGAGGAATTAATTCGTAGGAATCCTTTCCTTGTTGCTTGCATCAAAGGAATTTATTGCTAAATTAGAAAAGCGGGATGTTAAGACAGAGGAGAATAGGAGACGTCCGATCCCTCAGACTTTTAATAACTGGTTGCAGGCTTATTGTATATTTTGCAGCCTGATGGGCGAGAAGTTCCCACAAAGATGCTCGGGTTAATTTCAGCATTTAGACAATGTTTTAAAAGCCTATAGGAATTTTGGGGTGTTGGGTTGGTTTGCACATGATGAGGGCATTAGGCAACAGCTGGCGGTATACCCTAGCATGCGATGGGGCACAAAGGACGTAGGTTTGTGGCTTAATTTGTTGGTTCCATAGCGTACAGTAGGTGAACCCGATTTTGTGTCAATCTCGCTGTATTTCTCGGCGAGATTGAGCACATACGAGCCCCATCGCGGGAGCCAGCGCCGAGCTGGCTTGCCGCGATGGAGAGCAAGCGCGTCATAGAAGCGACGGGAGATCCGACTTGGATTCCCGCCAATTCTACACGTGTGCGGCGTTTGTTATGAATCCTGAGGGGGAAGTCCCCGCCGGATTTAAATAAAAATCCGACCTGGGTCCCGCCCTCAGGAGCATACCGGGCCCTTAGGTCTGTTATGGGTTGTAAGGAGAGCCCCCCCTACGCCGAAAAAAACGGCGTAGGGGGTCCCCCTACAATCCATACCAGACCCGTATCCAAAGCACGCTACCCGGCCAGCCAGGAAGGGAGTGGGGACGAGCGAGCGCCCACCCCCCTCCTGAGCCGTACCAGGCTGCATGCCCTCAACATGGGGGGTTGGGTGCTCTGGGGCAGGGGGCGCACTGCGGCCCCCACCTCAGAGCACCCTGTCCCCATGTTGATGAGGACAGGGCCCCTTCCCGACAACCCTGGCCGTTGGTTGTCGGGGTATGCGGGCAGGATCTCTCTGTTGTTGACTCGGCGCACCCCGGTTCTTCGTCTCGCGAGACTCGGCGCACCCCGATTCTTCGTCTCGCGAGACTCGGCGCACCCCGATTCTTCGTCTCGCGAGACGAAGAACCGGGGTGCGCCGAGTCAACAACAGAGAGAGGCGAAAACAAGAAGAGAAGACGAAGAATCGGGGTGCGCCGAGACAACAAGACAGAAGGAGAAGACAGAAGGAGAAGACAGAAGGAGAACCCCGGAGAGTTGAGAAGACCCCCCCGGATAGCGGAGAAGACCCGTCGGGATATCGGAAGAAGAAGAGCCCCCCCCGGAGACAGAAGACAGAAGGAGACAACAAGACAGAAGGAGAAGACAGAAGGAGAACCCCGGAGAGTCGAGAAGACCCCCCCGGATAGCGGAGAAGACCCGTCGGGATATCGGAAGAAGAAGAGCCCCCCCCTGGTAAAAGAGCTAATAAAGAAGACAGGGGGCGGCCTCCGGAGCAGAAAAATAAAATATTTTAATACACTGTGTGGTTTATTTGTGTTTTTACCACTTTTCTTGCAGGTGAATGGGTAGGGGTACGATGTACCCCATACTCATTCACTTAGGGTGGGGGGCCGGTATCTGGGGGCCCCCTTATTAAAGGGGGCTCCCAGATTCCGATAAGCCTCCTGCCCGCATACCCCGACAACCAACGGCCAGGGTTGTCGGGAAGGGGCCCTGTCCTCATCAACATGGGGACAGGGTGCTCTGAGGTGGGGGGGCCGCAGTGCGCCCCCTGCCCCAGAGCACCCAACCCCCCATGTTGAGGGCATGCAGCCTGGTACGGCTCAGGAGGGGGGTGGGCGCTCGCTCGTCCCCACTCCCTTCCTGGCTGGCCGGGTAGCGTGCTTTGGATACGGGTCTGGTATGGATTGTAGGGGGACCCCCTACGCCGTTTTTTTCGGCGTAGGGGGGGCTCTCCTTACAACCCATAACAGACCTAAGGGCCCGGTATGCTCCTGAGGGCGGGACCCAGGTCGGATTTTTATTTAAATCCGGCGGGGACTTCCCCCTCAGGATTCATAACAAACGCCGCACACGTGTAGAATTGGCGGGAATCCAAGTCGGATCTCCCGTCGCTTCTATGACGCGCTTGCTGGGATGTGCTGTCGCTATCCCAGTGAGTGCGAGATCTCGGCACCACATCGCCGAGTATCAGCGCGACGCTGTCGTGCTGAAAACACAATCTCACAAACACCTACTGTACGTTTCCTTCTGCACCTAGGCAGCAGCCAACTTTGACAGGACAACAATCCGGGCTGAGGAAAGGCACGTGCTTTGCGTTTAATGAAACGCAGTGTCGATGGTCTTCGTCCTGTAAATACAAACATGAATGTACATTTTGTGGGGGTAGCCACCCCAGAGCCAATTTACCCAATCTGCCTTCTACCAGGGAATTTATTGCAAAGAGCATGGACGCCAGTAAAGCTGGAGAGCATGCATCCTTGGTTAGAGCAATACCCAAGTCGCAAGATGGCGGATCTGCTCCTTGAGGGTTTTGGGGTAGGATTCTGCTTATCGGTTTTCTCAGGAATAGGTTGTCTATGGAGGAATAACTTATCTTCGGTAGCGCAGTTACCGCTGGTGGTCCAGGCGAAATTGGGGAAGGAGTTGGCATTGGATCAGATTGCTGGTCCTTTCCCATCCCCTCCTTTTGCTAATTTCCGAATTTCCCTGTTAGGGGTGGTACCAAAAAAGGAGCCAGGTGCTTATTGTTTAATTCATCATTTGTTGTTTCCTTATGGGGCATCGCTGAATGATGAAATTGATAAAGCGTTGTGCTCAGTAAAGTATGCTACCTTTGATTCAGCGGTGAGTCTAGTGCAAAGCTATGGCAACGGGGTTTTGATGGCGAAAGCGGATTCTTTGGAGTTTCACTTTGAGGGTTCGTTTTATTTAGATAAGTGTTTACTAATGGGGTGTTCGTTATCTTGTTTTTATTTTGAAGTTTTTTCTTTCTTCCTGGAGTGGGTGGTAGTGGTTAGGAGCATGAGGGGTGCTGCAATGCATTATTTGGGAGATTTCTTGTTCATTGGTCCAGTTAATTCTTCGGTTGGTTCAGATCTGTTAGAATCCTTTTTTAATATTTGTTCTGAGTTTGGTGTTCTTTTGGCGTTTGACAAAACAGTGTATCCGGTTAGTTTTTGGAGTATTTGGGTATTGTTATTGATTCTGTAAAAGGTGAGTTTAGGCTGCCGATTGAGAAGGTAAATAAAATATGTTCTGCTATCACTATGTTGTTGGGTAAACGGAATGCAACCGTGAAGGAATTTCAGTCTCTATTAAGCCTTTTAGCCTCTGCCTCTAGAGTTGGCGTTTGACAAAACAGTGTATCCGGTTAGTTTTTGGAGTATTTGGGTATTGTTATTCATTCTGTAAAAGGTGAGTTTAGGCTGCCGATTGAGAAGGTAAATAAAATATGTTCTGCTATCACTATGTTGTTGGGTAAACGGAATGCAACCGTGAAGGAATTTCAGTCTCTATTAAGCCTTTTAGCCTCTGCCTCTAGAGTTATCCCGATGGGTCGTGTTTTTTGTAGGCAATTGGCGGCTAAGGTTGTGGGTATGCGGAACCCGGTATTTCATGTGCATTTGGGCAAGGAAGTTAAAGAAGATTTGTAAATTTGGTTGGATTTTTTTTTTAGCAGTATAATGGTCATTTGTATTGGCAGGATGATTTTGTCTCTGCTCCTGCTTTGGATTTGTTTACAGACGCAGCGGGGTCTTGTGGATTTGGAGCCTATTGTAAAGTTCATTGGTGTGCGGCTAAATGGCATCCGTCATGGGTTGAGAATGGGGTGACGAAAAATATTGTTTTATTGGAGTTGTTTACCATTGTGGTGTCTTTGGTTTTATGGGGTAAGTTTTTTGCTAATAAGAGGATTTTTCTGCACACTGATAATAAGAGGGTTTTGTTTGCAATTCACTGTTTATCGTCCAAATGCCCATTAGTTGTTGCGATTCGCCGAACATGCGAACATATGGCGATATTCGCGTCTGCCATATTCTTTGACATTGTGAAGAACTTTGACCCATGACACATTCATCAGGTGGTACAGGACAGCCAATTGAAAAGTTTCAGCACATGGACATACCCCCTACCTTATAAATAAACCTGATCTGGCCGCCATTTTACATTCAGTCTTTTGTCAGTGTAGGGAAAGGTTTCTGTGTGGAGCAGGGACAGACTGTTAGGGACAAAAACGCTATCAAATAGGTCCACAAAAGTCCTTTTAAGGACTGGTATAGGTGTACTATTGATAAGTGTGCAGTACAGAGTGGTGTGATATACTTATGATATACTTTCTAACATAGAAAGCATATTATAGTGGATTTGTATTGTGCAGCAGTGGTGAGCGGTTCTGCAGCGATACTGCAGCTACACAGAGTGACAACCGCAATTAGAAAAAATTATTATAACTGGTGTGATATACCAGTTGGCCCCCAAAAAAACTGATAGAAACGGGGTGTTGTATACCAATAATATACTTTCTTTATAGTGCATTTGTTTGCTGTTTTGCTGCGTTCCCTCTGCTACACACAGTGACAAACGGTATTGGAGAAAATAATTATAACTGGTGTGCGCATGCGCGTTCGGGAAAATTATATTGCCGATATTTCACATTGAAAAAAATAATGAATGGAGATCGCAAATTCGAATAATACATCTGGTATGTCACTGTCCATGTTGTGGGACTATTTGTGCACTTCTAGTAATTATTTCTTGGCTGCAAATATGAGCTGAAGGTTTTTCAGGTTCGCCTGCCATTAAAATGAATGGGACCCGCCACAAACTTGCGGTTCGCGAACATTTGATCGCGTTCGCGCTATCGTGTTCACGAACCGTCCCGGCAGATGTTCGTCCATCACTATCATTTAGTTTTGCTGTGTTTGAAATTGAATATTTGGGTTAAAGCTAGGCATATACCGGGTGTGGATAACTCCATTGCTGACGTGCTATCTCGTTTTCAGTTTCAGGTTTTTCGCTCATTGGCAAGGAGGGCAGACCTGGAAGGGGAGAAATGTCCTCTGTATCTTTGGAATCTGATTTGGTCCTAGGTATGTCCTATCTGCGGTTATCATTGGCCCCGGCTACTTGGTCAGATTATGTTCGTTTCTTGGGGTAAGTGGTGCCGTTTTGTGAAGTTTATGGGTTGGTCCCCTTTTGTAGGTGATGAAAGTTCGGCCTTATCCTTTTGTTTGTATCTTTTTAAGGAGCAGTTGGCTCATGCAACTGTTGTGCGGGTTTTTGCAGGTGTTTCCTTTTTTCTTAGGGTTTTGAGTGTTCCTGTGTTTTTGGATTATTTTATGGTTAGGCAAGTTCTGAAGGATTATAAAGTGGGTAATTTTTCTCCGAATAATAGGTGTCCTATTTCCCCCAGTTTATTGTCTTTGTTATGTCAAGTAACGTCGTTGATCTGCGATAATGCATATGAGTCGTTGATTTCCTCTTCAGTTTTTGCACGCATGTTATTTGGTGCTTTCAGGATCAGTGAGATCTTACCCAAAAGTAGAACATCTGATGTGGGTTTGGCCTGGATGAACGTTAGTTTTTTCTTCCTCATTCAAAGTCAGATCGGGCAGGTAAGGGTTCATAGATCCGAATGGGTAGAGTTCAGTCGGGTGGTATCTGCTCTGTAAGTATTCTATCATGCTACTGGCACTGTAGGCCAGCAGGTGGGGGTTTGTTTTTTGTTCATGTTGATTCCTCTCCAGTAACGCAATATCAATTTAGAGCAGTTTTGTGTAAATGCTTGAGGGAATTTGGTCTGGGGGATTTTAAAATCACATCTCATTCATTTAGGATTGGGGCTGCGACTACAGTAGCCCGTTTGGGGATGAGTAAGTCACGGATTAAAAGGTTGGGAAGGTGGTCTTCTAACCGTTTTCAGCTCTATATCAGACCGTCCCTTCAGGTTATTTAATGCTGTTTGTTTTTCTTGATAGTTTTTACAGGAAGCACCGTATGGATCATCGGCCATTCCTTCATACACTGGGCCCATAGAAGAGCCTTAGGAAGATCATATGGTGAGAACGTGACAACTTTCATGGTCTACAGATGATGTTCAAATTTTTTGGAACGGTGTTAGAGGATTTTGTTGGGAAGGGGTGCTAGACATAATCCTCGAGATGTGTTCTTTATATCCTGATCTGGATGTTATTATTTTTCATGCGGGGGGTAATGACGTGGGAAGGTAGGCACTATTGAGTTGGCATTTAGTATGAAACGGACCTTAGTCAGAGTCAGGCGACTCTTTCCCGACGCTCGCCTGATTGTTTCTGAAATGGTGCCGAGATTGTTATGGCTGTTTTATGCGAATTAAAATTTTTTGGACAAAATTAGAATTCACGTAAACAGGATTATGGCTCGTTTTATGTCACTAGTTTGGGGTTTTTCTTTTAGACACATGGACTTGGAAGGAGGTTTGCCCTGCCTTTATTTTTCAGATAAAATTAATCTTTCAGAGATTGGCCTGGATATTTTTAATTTGGATGTGCAGACCATGATCAAATTAGCTATGGATGGGGTAGCTGCTTAGGTCGCTCGCCAATAAGTGCCAAGCGGACAAGTTGAGTCAGGTATTTAGGCCGAGCTTATGGCTGGCCTAATCAGTGGTTATTATTTATATGGTTATATAATATTAAGCTGTTCTTTAATAAAGTTGGCCGTGGCCTAATTTTATCCATTATATACAGTAGGTGAACCCGATTTTGTGTCAATCTCGCTGTATTTCTCGGCGAGATTGAGCACATACGAGCCCCATCGCGGGAGCCAGCGCCGAGCTGGCTTGCCGCGATGGAGAGCAAGCGCGTCATAGAAGCGACGGGAGATCCGACTTGGATTCCCGCCAATTCTACACGTGTGCGGCGTTTGTTATGAATCCTGAGGGGGAAGTCCCCGCCGGATTTTAAATAAAAATCCGGCCTGGGTCCCGCCCTCAGGAGCATACCGGGCCCTTAGGTCTGTTATGGGTTGTAAGGAGAGCCCCCCCTATGCCGAAAAAAACGGCGTAGGGGTCCCCCTACAATCCATACCAGACCCGTATCCAAAGCACGCTACCCGGCCAGCCAGGAAGGGAGTGGGGACGAGCGAGCGCCCCCCCCCCCTCCTGAGCCGTACCAGGCTGCATGCCCTCAACATGGGAGGTTGGGTGCTCTGGGGCAGGGGGCGCACTGCGGCCCCCCCACCTCAGAGCACCCTGTCCCCATGTTGATGAGGACAGGGCCCCTTCCCGACAACCCTGGCCGTTGGTTGTCGGGGTATGCGGGCGGGAGGCTTATCGGAATCTGGGAGCCCCCTTTAATAAGGGGGCCCCCAGATACCGGCCCCCCACCCTAAGTGAATGAGTATGGGGTACATCGTACCCCTACCCATTCACCTGCAAGAAAAGTGGTAAAAACACAAATAAACCACACAGTGTATTAAAATATTTTATTTTTCTGCTCCGGAGGCCGCCCCCTGTCTTCTTTATTAGCTCTTTTACCAGGGGGGGGCTCTTCTTCTTCCGATATCCCGACGGGTCTTCTCCGCTATCCGGGGGGGTCTTCTCAACTCTCCGGGGTTCTCACTCTGTCTTCTCCTTCTGTCTTGTTGTCTCCTTCTGTCTTCTGTCTCCGGGGGGGGCTCTTCTTCTTCCGATATCCCGACGGGTCTTCTCCGCTATCCGGGGGGGTCTTCTCAACTCTCCGGGGTTCTCCTTCTGTCTTCTCCTTCTGTCTTGTTGTCTCCTTCTGTCTTCTGTCTCCGGGGGGGGCTCTTCTTCTTCCGATATCCCGACGGGTCTTCTCCGCTATCCGGGGGGGTCTTCTCAACTCTCCGGGGTTCTCCTTCTGTCTTCTCCTTCTGTCTTCTCCTTCTGTCTTGTTGTCTCGGCGCACCCCGATTCTTCGTCTTCTCTTCTTGTTTTCGCCTCTCTCTGTTGTTGACTCGGCGCACCCCGGTTCTTCGTCTCGCGAGACTCGGCGCACCCCGATTCTTCGTCTCGCGAGACGAAGAACCGGGGTGCGCCGAGTCAACAACAGAGAGAGGCGAAAACAAGAAGAGAAGACGAAGAATCGGGGTGCGCCGAGACAACAAGACAGAAGGAGAAGACAGAAGGAGAAGACAGAAGGAGAACCCCGGAGAGTTGAGAAGACCCCCCGGATAGCGGAGAAGACCCGTCGGGATATCGGAAGAAGAAGAGCCCCCCTCTGGTAAAAGAGCTAATAAAGAAGACAGGGGGCGGCCTCCGGAGCAGAAAAATAAAATATTTTAATACACTGTGTGGTTTATTTGTGTTTTTACCACTTTTCTTGCAGGTGAATGGGTAGGGGTACGATGTACCCCATACTCATTCACTTAGGGTGGGGGGCCGGTATCTGGGGGCCCCCTTATTAAAGGGGGCTCCCAGATTCCGATAAGCCTCCCGCCCGCATACCCCGACAACCAACGGCCAGGGTTGTCGGGAAGGGGCCCTGTCCTCATCAACATGGGGACAGGGTGCTCTGAGGTGGGGGGGCCGCAGTGCGCCCCCTGCCCCAGAGCACCCAACCCCCCATGTTGAGGGCATGCAGCCTGGTACGGCTCAGGAGGGGGGGGGGGCGCTCGCTCGTCCCCACTCCCTTCCTGGCTGGCCGGGTAGCGTGCTTTGGATACGGGTCTGGTATGGATTGTAGGGGGACCCCTACGCCGTTTTTTTCGGCGTAGGGGGGGCTCTCCTTACAACCCATAACAGACCTAAGGGCCCGGTATGCTCCTGAGGGCGGGACCCAGGCCGGATTTTTATTTAAAATCCGGCGGGGACTTCCCCCTCAGGATTCATAACAAACGCCGCACACGTGTAGAATTGGCGGGAATCCAAGTCGGATCTCCCGTCGCTTCTATGACGCGCTTGCTGGGATGTGCTGTCGCTATCCCAGTGAGTGCGAGATCTCGGCACCACATCGCCGAGTATCAGCGCGACGCTGTCGTGCTGAAAACACAATCTCACAAACACCTACTGTAATGTGTCCATGTGTCTCTTTTATTTTATGGGTAGTAGGTTTCAAGTTGGGCGAATAGGGTCAGTATAATCTATAATCCCATGTTAGGATCCCGAAAATCCCATTTGGAGGGATCTTCATGGGATTATGATTATCCCAAGGGCTAGTATTGGGTTTTTTGGCAGGAATTTTCCCGCCAATATAGTGTTTCCCGCATAAATTCAGTGGCCAAGTTGGCTAAATTTAGCTTGATTGCTGGGTAAAGGGAAGAATGCGGGTGCTTTGCTAGGGTAGGGATCCTATAGGGGAATGGTTGCTGGGGCTAGGAAGTTTTAGGTCCCCAGCAACAAGTAGGGCATTGGAGAATAGGTTTGGGGTGGTGGGGTAGATTTTGTATATAAGACGAGGTGGCCGGTATTAGGCTGTCTGCCAAGTTGTGCTTTAGGATCCAGCTGCCCCTCCCGCCCTCCCTTTATTTGTTGCTTTCTCACGGTCACTTTATTAGAAGGAGGGGTAAGGTCGCTCGCCAATAAGTGGACGAGTTGATTCAGGTATTTAGGCCAAGTTTATGGCTGGCCTAATCAGTAGTTATTATTAATGGAATTTATATGGTTATATAAAATTGAGCTGTTTTTTAATAAAGTTGGCCGTGGCCTAATTTTATCCATTATATAATGTGTCCATGTGTCTCTTTTATTTTATGGGTAGTAGGTGCCAAGTTGGGCAAATGGGGTAAGTATAATCTACTGTATAATCCCAAGTGTCCTTTTTTCTGTAGACGCTGTCCGCTGCGGACAGTGACATTAGCTGTGCCACATCTCCAGTGTAAAGTGTGCTCATCCAAAAAATATCTGACATCTAGTGTACTGTTTCTGTAGACGGTGTCCGCTGCGGACAGTGACATTAGCTGTGCCACATCTCTTGTGTAAAGTGTGCTCATCCAAACAATATCTGTGACGTACAGTGTACTTTTTCCATAGACGGTGTTTGCTGTGGACAGTGACATTAGTTGCTCCACATCTCCCGTGTAAAGTGTGTGCTTCCAAAAAATATCTGTGACATACAGTGTACTTTTTACATTGACGGTGTCTGCTTCTGACAGTGACATTACCAGGGCCACATCTGCAGTGTAATGTGTGCGCTTCAAAAATTTATCTGTGACATACAGTGTACTTTTTTGTGTAGACGCTGCGGACAGTGACATTACCGGTGATACCTCTCCTGTATAACGTTTCCTATTCCAAAATACCATACCTGTGACATTCCCTGTAATTTTTTTTTAGCTGCTGGTGATAGCATTGACATTACCTGCGGGATATCTCCTGTGTGACGTTTCCACATCCCATATACCTTTTTTTAATTTGTTTGCGCATACACTTCCAAATCCTACGCTACTGTGACTTTCAATCATATATAACATTTAATATGAAGAAGGTGAGCAGTAAGGGACGTTGCAGTGGCCGTGATGCTGATGGTGCATGCAGAGGCTGTGGCCCTGGGCGTGGTGAAACTGTGCCTGCTGCCAGAGGACAAGAAAAACAATTATCCACGATATCTAGCTTTATGTCCCAGTTTGCAGGGCGGCGCAGGACACCAATCTTGAAGTCAGACCAGTGCGACCAGGTGGTCGGTTGGATTGCAGCAGATAATGCTTCCAGTTGGTTAAGCACCACCCTGTCTTCCACCAAGTCCACTCTCAGTAGCCAAGTGTCTGCTCAACCCATTCCTCACCCTTATCCTCCTTCCTCCCACCATGGAGAATCTGGGCAAACAAGTGATCCCACACTCGGATATTCCGAGGACCTCTTTTCTGCGCCATTCCTTGATTTGGCCCTCTCGCCAAGCACTCTTGAAGAGGGACAGATCTTGTACCCTGATTCAAAAAACTCTTGTGCATCCACAATCACAAGAAGATGACGGTGGGGAATGGCAATTACTGTTTAATGAGGTGGATGATGATGAGACACAGTTGCCAATAACTCAACGGCAATTACTGTCTCAGTCAAGAGGTTGATAAGGAGGATGAGACACAGTTGTCAATCACTGAGGTAGTGGTTAGGTCAACAAGTCAGGAGGATGAGCAGAGTGAGGAAGTGGAAGAGGAGGTGGTGGATGATGAAGTCACTGACCCAACCTGGGAAGGTGGAAAGCCGAGCGAGGACAACAGTACAGAGGGCGATGGATCTGCTGCATCGCAACAGGCTAGAAGAGGCAGTGGGTTGGCAAAAGGGAGAAGGTGGGCCACACCAAACAGGCCCACCACTGTTCCACAGAGCATCCCCTTGCAAAAATCTCCCTTGCCAAGAGGTAGGTGTTCCGCAGTATGGCGCTTTTTTGAGGAAAGTGTGGATGACAAAAGAATAACACTAGCAACCTCACCACCACCAGCATGATCCGCCACATGACATCCAAGCACCATAATAAGTGGGACGAACGCCTGGGTCCACAATCTGTGTCTGCGGGTCACACCACTGTCTCCTCTTCCCCTGTGTAACTTACTGGCCAATCCCCTGTCGAAGGCGCAGGCCCGGATGCCTCCCGCCCTGCACCTGTACCTTCGCAAGCACAATCAGCAACCACCTCCACTTCCGTGTCCCAGCGCAGAGTACTAATGTCCTTACCCCAGGCATTTGAACACAAGCGCAAATGCCCAGCCACTCACCCACAGGCCATAGCACTGAATGCACAGCCTTCCAAATTACTGGCCCTGGAAATGTTGCCATTTAGGCATGTAGACACTGAGGACTTCCACAGCCTCATGTCGGCGGCCGTCCCACGTTACGCAGTCCCCGGTCGCCACTATTTTTCAAGGTGTGCCGTGCCCGCCTTACACCAACATGTGTCCCATAACATCACACGTGCCCTGACCAACGCAGTAACTTGGAAGGTCCACTTAACCACGGACACTTGGACAAATGCATTTGGCCAGGGATGCTACATTTCCCTGATGGCGCACTGGGTGAATGTTGTGGAGGCCGGGAGCGAGTCATACCCTGGGATGGCACAGGTGCTAACGATGCTAAGGATTGTGGACCATACCTCGATTAGGGTTTCCACCAGCACCTACATTAGTGGCTCCTACCCCCACTTCTCCACCTCTGCCTCTTCCTCCACTTCCACCTCCGAATTATCCGCGTGCAGCACCAGTCAGTCATCAGTTGGTAGCTGGAAGCAGTGTAGCACTGCAGTGGGGAAGCAGCAACAGGCCGCGCTGAAGCTGATATGCTTGGGGGACAAATAGCACACTGCCACAGAGCTGTGGCAGAGGATAAGAGACCAGACTGAGCTGTTACTCTCGCCACTCAACCTAGAACCAGGCATGGTTGTGTCTGATAAGGGCCGTAACTTGGTGGCGGCTTTGGAGCTCGGCAAGCTCACACACATCCCATGCCTAGCCCACGTCTTAAACTTAGTGGTTCAGCGGTTTCTCAAAACCTACCCCTGAGCTACTTTTGAAGGTACGCCGCGTGTGTGCACATTTCCGCAAGTCATCAACAGCTTCAGCCGGTCTGTCAACGCTGCAGCAGCGCTTGAAATTGCCAGTTCACCGGCCGTTGTGCGACGTGAGTACGAGCTGGAACTCGACGTTCCACATGTTGGCCAGGCTTTGTGAGCAGCAGAGGGCAGTAGTGGAATACCAGCTGCAACATGGTTGTCGCCTTTCCAATCAGCTTCCGCTATTCACAAGCGAGGAGTGGGCATGGATGTCTGAGCTCTGTGAGGTTTTAAGAAACTTTGAGGAATCAACACAGATGGTGAGTGGTGATAACGCTATTATCAGCATAACCATCCCACTTCTGTGTCTTCTAAAACGCTCACTGCTCACCTTTAAGGACAGCACTTTACATGTGGAAGAGGTGGAAATGGGGGAAGACATTACACAGGGTGATAGCCAGACGACCCTCAGTTCGTCTTCTCAGTGCAAATTAGACAATGAAGAGAAGGAGGAGCAGGAGACGGTTGCTTTATGTTTTAATTTTTGAATTTTTTTATTTTACACTTTGTGTCCCCCATAAGGTCATACAAGACCTCTGGGGGACATTTAACTTCACTTTTTTTTTTACTATTGATTTCTCCTGTAACTGGGGCCGACATACTGTAGTAGCCCTAGTTACAGGGGAAATACAGCCCCCAGAGAGGCTGGACAGCAGAATACTGTGCTGCACAGCCTCAGTGCAGGGCTGATCGTGGTCTATGGAAGACTCGACTGCTCCTGCACTCTCCCGGCCCCGGCAGTCACATGACTACCAGGCAGGGACAGGAAGCGCATAGCGCTTCCTGATCTGTATACAGCGATCTAGAAGGCAGGGAAACCTGGGAACTGTCCCTGCCTTCCCTCTGGGTTGCCCTGCTGTCACTGACAGCAGGCCCCCTGCTCTGCAGCTGCACAATTAGCGTGCAGCTGCCATCTCTGAATCTACATTTTAGAATGTCCATTTAGAGATAAACAACCGACCATAGGACGTTTATATCCTATGGGCGGTCGGGAAGTGGTTAAAGCTCTATACAAGGTTATGATAGATAAAAATTGTAACATTGTTTCTGTTTAGGATGTGATTCTCCACTCCATCCATCCCATTAGAAGGTTGTACGTAGTTCAGCTAGAAATTATATATAAGGAGAGCAGTTAGAGTCCCTAGTTGTCTGCAGATAGGGACCAGCACTTAGTAGAAGAGAGTCTGCCAGACTGCATGAGTCACCAGAAGAAGACGCTGAGAAGGGGATACTGTGATTCAGATCTTTGGTCACCAGCCCTGTGACCAGGGAGCCAAACGGTGGGCCAATAAGTCTTTGAAAGAGAGGGACAGCTAGCTCAGGCCTCTCCTTAGCACAAAACCTTCTTCTTCCACTGCAAAGGACTGATTGCCAAAAATGCCCAGAACACCCCTTGAAAGTTCAATTTGTGGACGAATCAGTCGCCTGGAAGGCTTTCTCCTCTCTCTCTTTTAAAATAGGGATTTGTGACTTCGTAGGGATTGTATGACTGTCTGCATTTTTACACCGCTCACTCCCGTTACTAAGAGGGAGTAGAAAAATGGACGAGTTACC
Source organism: Bufo bufo (assembly GCF_905171765.1). Classification (NCBI taxonomy): domain Eukaryota; kingdom Metazoa; phylum Chordata; class Amphibia; order Anura; family Bufonidae; genus Bufo; species Bufo bufo. Next base: position 660,086,992 of record NC_053391.1, read on the forward strand.
TATGGTAATCAGTAGCGATGAGCGAATTGAAGTCGAATTTGTTTTGAATTTCAGGAAAAATTATATTCTGAACAAATGCAAATTTCCTCGCGCTTCGTGGTAACAAATCTCAATTTTTCCTAACATGGCTGCTATCCGGCTACAGTGGCGGCTAAAATGGCAGCTACACGTGTACGACGACATGGGGCAAGGAACTCTGGGAAGGTGAGATGACCCAAAATAGACGCAGTTCACATTTGGTGTTATTTGCGCTAGAAGCATTTATTGTCATATTTCTAGAGAAAAAGAGAAAAATATTCACCATTCACTTTTTCTGTTATTTATTTAGAAATCGTTTAGTGGCCTATTTTTGTCTAATATGATAAATATATACGCAGTTCACTTTTGCTGTTATTTCCGCTGAAATAGTTTTGTTGCCAATTTCAAATCCTTTAGTTGCCTCTCAGTGAAAAAACAAAAATATATTTGGCGCTTTTAGGGGTGTTTTTAATTTGCTTTTATTTTATTTAGTTCAGCTAAAAGTATGTCAGACAGAGAAGTGCCAGGCCCTGCACAGCGGAGTGTCAGAGGTGTAAATGATTCTGCCGCAGGCACAGGTCGCAGCAGAGTAAGGGGGTGTGGCAGCAGGGGTTTCTTCCCAAGGCCTTAGGCCCACGTGTCCGCTAGCGGTCGCGTCTTGACCAGCAACCCAGCGGTTCTTCATTGGTTGACTGGATCTTCGACTCGTCGCAAGTGACAGCAGCACCAGCAGCCTGAGTCTAGAGCAGCTGTCTTAACCCACCTAGTGAAGAAACTACTCACCAGCAGCAGCAGGTAGACCTGGAGCAGGACCTGAACCATCAGGTGGTGGCATATTTGGACAGCACCCTGCCAGCCGTCATAGAAGATCCGCTGGACTACTGGGCAGCCAAACTGGATTTGTGGCCGCAACTAGCTGAGCTTGCCCTGGAAAAGCTGTCCTGCCCGGCTAGTAGCGATGAGCGGAAGGGGCAATATTCGAATTTGCGATATTTAGAATATTTTGTAGAATATTCATCATATATTCGCGAATTCGAGATTATATTCTTGATTTTGAAAACCGGCAATGTATTATTTGCGCAATGTGAGCAAAATACTGGCGTGGGTCACTTATGCAAAAATTTTCTAGCTAGTATAAGTTTCCTGAGACTGGAGAAAATGGTTGGCACGGCAGAACATTACAATAGCTTTATATGCAGATAGAGTGCTCCAATATATTTGCGCTTGCGAATTTTCGGCAATTAATGATGCACATATTTTTTCGCAATATGTGCAACTTGTGACATCACAGCACTATGTCTGTAGCATGTATGTATGGACAGCAGACTATACACTATAGATCAATATAACCATCTCCCCCTCACTATCTGAATTATATACACTGCTCAAAAAAATAAAGGGAACACTTAAACAACACAATGTAACTCCAAGTCAATCACACTTTTGTGAAATCAAACTGTCCACTTAGGAAGCAACACTGAGTGAAAATCAATTTCACATGCTGTTGTGCAAATGGGATAGACAACAGGTGGAAATTATAGGCAATTAGCAAGACACCCCCAATAAAGGAGTGGTTCTGCAGGTGGTAACCACAGACCACTTCTCAGTTCCTATGCTTCCTGGCTGATGTTTTGGTCACTTTTGAATGCTGGCGGTGCTTTCACTCTAGTGGTAGCATGAGACGGAGTCTACAACCCACACAAGTGGCTCAGGTAGTGCAGCTTATCCAGGACGGAACATCAATGCGAGCTGTAGCAAGAAGGTTTGCTGTGTCTGTCAGCGTCGTGTCCAGAGCATGGAGGCGCTACCAGGAGACAGGCCAGTACATCAGGAGACGTGGAGGAGGCCGTAGGAGGGCAACAACCCAGCAGCAGGACCGCTACCTCGGCCTTTGTGCAAGGAGGAACAGGAGGAGCACTGCCAGAGTCCTGCAAAATGACCTCCAGCAGGCCACAAATGTGCATGTGTCTGCTCAAACGGTCAGAAACAGACTCCATGAGGGTGATATGAGGGCCCGACGTCCACAAGTGGGGGTTGTGCTTACAGCCCAACACCGTGCAGGACGTTTGGCATTTGCCAGAGAACACCAAGATTGGCAAATTCGCCACTGGCGCCCTGTGCTCTTCACAGATGAAAGCAGGTTCACACTGAGCACATTTGACAGACGTGACAGAGTCTGGAGACGCCGTGGAGAACGTTCTGCTGCCTGCAACATCCTCCAGCATGACCGGTTTGGCATTGCGTCAGTAATGGTGTGGGGTGGCATTTCTTTGGAGGGCCGCACAGCCCTCTATGTGCTCGCCAGAGGTAGCCTGACTGCCATTAGGTACGGAGATGAGATCCTCAGATCCCTTGTGAGACCATATGCTGGTGCGGTTGGCCCTGGGTTCCTCCTAATGCAAGACAATGCTAGACCTCATGTGGCTGGAGTGTGTCAGCAGTTCCTGCAAGACGAAGGCATTAATGCTATGGATTGGCCCGCCCGTTCCCCAGACCTGAATCCAATTGAGCACATCTGGGACATCATGTCTCGCTCTATCCACCAACGTCACGTTGCACCACAGACTGTCCAGGAGTTGGCAGATGCTTTAGTCCAGGTCTGGGAGGAGATCCCTCAGGAGACCGTCCGCCACCTCATCAGGAGCATGCACAGGCGTTGTAGGGAGGTCATACAGGCACGTGGAGGCCACACACACTACTGAGCCTCATTTTGACTTGTTTTAAGGACATTACATCAAAGTTGGATCAGCCTGTAGTGTGTTTTTCCACTTTAATTTTGAGTGTGACTCCAAATCCAGACCTCCATGGGTTCAAAAATGTGATTTCCATTTTTAAATTTTTGTGTGATTTTGTTGTCAGCACATTCAACTATGTAAAGAACAAAGTATTTCAGAAGAATATTTAATTAACTAAGATCTAGGATGTGTTATTTTTGTGTTCCCTTTATTTTTTTGAGCAGTGTATATAAGCTATCTAATGTAATACAACAAAGCACAGAGCACAGCAATGTCACTGCTCTCTCTGTCATAACTGCAATAGACTTTAGAAAATATCTGCTGGGGAGGTTCTTATATAGTAAGGGGTAGGCAACTTTCCTATTGGTTGCTAGTGATGTTGCTAAGCTGTGACAAAGCCTTCTCATTGGCCCACAAGCTAGAAGAAGGGAGGGATGATCACCTGATGTGTACTGTGTAAAAAAAAAAAAATGCAAATAGGAATTTATAGCACTATATTTCGAATATTCGCGCTCAACACTAGTGATGAGCGGCAGGGGCAATATTCGAATTTGCGATATTTCGCGAATATATGGTAGAATATTCGTCATATATTCGCAAATATTTGTATTCGAGATATTCTTTTTTTGCGAAAAGTCTGTAATAAAAAAAATCGCATAATGCGAATTTTTAGGCAAAAAAAAGGTGTTGGTCAAAAACGAGTATATAGCACTACAGAATATACTGCTATATATTTGTTTTTAGAATATTCGTCATTTTTTCCATCTGAACAAATGATTCCTCCCTGCTTAAAATGCTTGTGGTCAATGAGTCATTGGCCCACAAGCAAGAATCAGGGAGGAATCATGACTTTAGATGTTGAAAAAAGACGAATATTTTAAAAAACTAATATATATCACTATAGCGAATATATTCGTTTTGACATTTTTTTGAATATTCTTCTTTTTATCCCCCTCTAAACAGTACAGTTAAGCCTCTTTGGCATACTCCTCCCCACAAGCGTCCCCGTCACCATGGGAACGCCTGGTGGTTAGAATATATAATCGGATCTGAGATTGTGTGGTATATTCTAACACAAAGGCGTTCCCAGCACGCTTAAAGTTAGAGTATACCAACAGGCGCACACATACTGGCCCCCTGCTGCCTGGCGGCACCTGACCTCTGACAGGGCATTGCGATCCACACAATTAACCCCTTAGGTGCCGCACCTGAGGGGTTAATTGTGTGCGGATCACAGCACCCTGTCAGAGGTCGGGTGCCGCCGGGCAGCAGTGCGCCCCCCCCCCCCACTATTAAAATAATTCATGGGCAGTGCGCCCTAACCCCCCCCTCACCAGTATTACAATCATTGGTGGCAGTGCGCCCTCAATCCCCCCTCCCTCCCCAGTATTAATCATTGCTGGCAGTGCGCCCCCCCCCCACCCCACAATTAAAATCATTCATGGGCAGTGCGCCCTAACCCCACCTCACCAGTATTACAATCATTGGTGGCCAGTGCGGATCCCCCCCCCTCCGTATTAAACATCATTGCTGGCAGTGCGCTGACAATCCCTCCCCCGGTATTAATCATTGCTGGCAGTGCGCCCTCTATCCCCCCTCCCTCCCCAGTATTAATCATTGCTGGCAGTGCGCCCTCAATCCCCCCTCCCTCCCCAGTATTAATCATTGCTGGCAGTGCACCCTCAATCCCTCCCCCCCATCATTGGTGGCAGCGGCAGTTCCGATCTGAGTCCCAGCAGTGTAATGCTGGGGCTCAGATCGGTTACCATGGCAACCAGGACGCTACTGAAGTCCTGGCTGCCATGGTCAGTTAGTCAGCATTGTACTTACCTTCTTCTCAAATTCACAGGTCTGTGTGGCGTATGCTTATAGCAATGCGCCACACAGACCTGTGAGTTTGAGAAGAAGGAGCGCCCGGCGGCCCCAGCGCAGGTAAGTACAATGCTGACTAACTGACCATGGCAGCCAGGACTTCAGTAGCGTCCTGGTTTCCATGGTAACCGATCGGAGCCCCAGCATTACACTGCTGGGACTCCGATCGGAACTGCCGCTGCCACCAATGATGGAGAGGGGGGCGCACTGCCAGCAATTATTAATACTGGGGAGGGAGGGGGGATTGAGGGCGCACTGCCAGCAATGATTAATACTGGGGAGGGAGGGGGGATTGAGGGCGCACTGCTAGCAATGATTAATACTGGGGAGGGAGGGGGGGGGGGCTAGGGCGCACTGCCCATGAATGATTTTAATAGTGGGGGGGGGGGCGCACTGCTGCCCGACGGAACGAATATATAGCAGTATATTCATAATATTCGCGAATTATCGAAGTTGCAATATTCGCAATTAATATTCGCTATTCGAATATTCGCGCTCAACACTACTCAACACTACCGGCTATTGTCCTTGTTTGGCCTTCTTGAAATCACCATTTATTTGACCTTTCCTCTGATCTGTCAGAAGGAAGGAAAAATGAGACGCACAATGGATCCTGTCTGTGTAGCAGCTGTAAGGCCTGTATGGTCCAATCAGGCTGTAAGGCTGAGTTCACACTTGAGTTATTTGGTCAGTTTTGGCTCCGTAACTGCCCAAATACAAAGTGAAGTGTGCAGTGATTCTAAGACCGACGCCTGTCATCTGCATGTCATACTGACTCACAGTATTATTTCACTTCCACAGCAGTCTCTCTATGCGTGTTACTGCGAGGCACAGTGTTCTACACCCATATAAAGGCTCTATGCAGCCTGGAAATAGCCATTTTTTATCGCGATTCATCGCAAATATATTCAGATCGAATCAAATTTTTTCAGAAAATTTGGCGAATCGGCAAAATTGCATTTTTGAGAAATTCTCTCATCTCTAGTAATCAGTCTTAGGGCTCTTTCACACTTGCGTTGTCCGAATCCGGCATGTACTCTACTTGCCGGAATTACACTCCGGATCCGGAAAAACGCAAGTGTACTGAAAGCATTTGAAGACGGAACCGTCTTCAAAATGCTTTCAGTGTTACTATGGCACCCAGGACGCTATTAAAGTCCTGGTTGCCATAGTAGTGGTGGGGAGTGGGGGAGCAGTATACTTACAGTCCGTGCGGCTCCCGGGGCGCTCCAGAATGACGTCAGAGCGCCCCATGCACATGGATGACGTGTCCAATGCGATCACATGATCCATGCGCTTGGGGCGCCCTGACGTCACTCTGGAGCGCCCCGGGAGCCGCACGGACGGTAAGTATGCTGCTCCCCCGCTCCCCCCTACACTTTACCATGGCTGCCAGAAAAAGCTAAATGTCGGCTCCGGCAATGCGCCGAAACGACGTTTAGCTTAAGGCCGGATCCGGATCAATGCCTTTCAATAGGCATTAATTCCGGATTCGGCCTGGCGGCAAGTGTTCAGGATTTTTGGCCGGAGCAAAAAGCACAGCATGCTGCGGTATTTTCTCCGGCCAAAAAACTTTCCGTTCCGGAACTGAAGACATCCTGATGCATCCTGAACGGATTCCTCTCCATTCAGAATGCATGAGGATAATCCTGATCAGGATTCTTCCGGCATAGAGCCCCGACGACGGAACTCTATGCCGGAAGAAAAGAACGCAGGTGTGAAAGTGCCCTTACTCCAGATTTATCAACTGAGACTTTATTAAAAGTTGCAAAAATTGTCAAAACCTTCCATTTTGATTTTGTGTTTTCTGCGAGTTTTTGTATTTTTTTTCCTGCTGTGTCATCTGTTTTAGTGCTTTTTTCAAGCTCATAAAAAAAAATAAAAAAATAACAATAATACACAGCACAGTCACCATTGAGTAATTGACAATTCTCCAGTGGGGTTCAGTTCTAGAGATAAGGAAAATTATTCTGTTAAGGCCTCTTTCACACTACCGTTTTTTTTGCCGTTTTGCGGACCGTTTTTTGCATTCCGTATATGGTCCGTATACGGAACCATTCATTTCAATGGGTCCGCAAAAAAAACGGAATGTACTCCGTATGCATTCCGTTTCTGTGTTTTCATATTTCCGTTCCGTGCAAAGACAGAACATGTCCTATATTTGGCCGCAAATTACGTTCCGTGGCTCCATTAAAGTCAATGGGTCTGCAAAAAAAACTGAATGCATACGGAAATGCATCCTTATGTCTCCATTCTGTTTTTTGCGGAACCATCTATTGAAAATGTTATGCCCAGCCCAATTTCTTCTATGTAAATACTGTATACTGTATATGCCGTACGGAAAAACGAAACCGAAACGGAAACACAATGGAAACAAAAAACGGAACCCACGGATCCGTGAAAAACGGACCACAAAACACTAACATAGCCATACGGTAGTGTGAAAGAGGTCTAAGAATGGAATTTGACCAAAATTTTTCAAAATATTGAGATTTGATAGAACCTGAAGTTTTTGTGATTTGATTCACACGCATTTTATAAGCCACTATTCAGATCGAAAGACATGAATAAAAGATGAAGAAGGAGGATCACATGACCCCTGGAAGCTTGTGTGTTTAAACCTTAGGTTTCCAGCATGCACGGCACTGAGTAAGTCTTTAAACATGGCGCCCGCTTGCATGTGCAGCAGGTATCATGGCCAATGGCTCTCTGCTGTTTCAAACAGCAGAGGCCCGTGGGTCGTGTCTGTGACCAATAATGCATATTGAAGGCATTTAAGCATTGAGATGCTGTGGTCAAGTTTGATGATCAGGGAAGCCAGTCATTGATTCTAATATGCTGAGTCTCTCTGAGTAGACCCAGTGTATTACAGTTGCAATTCCTATGTTGGCCAGTAGGTGGCAGGCAAACAGAGGATAACAGCAATTGGAACTTATAGTGTAGTTCTATGGGAATACAGTATAAGCCATAAAAAACTAGTTAGTGGATGATGTATCCTCCTAGAGGGGAAACAAAAAAGCTAAAACATTTTTTTTTAAATATACACTGCTCAAAAAAATAAAGGGAACACTTAAACAACACAATGTAACTCCAAGTCAATCACACTTCTGTGAAATCAAACTGTCCACTTAGGAAGCAACACTGAGTGACAATCAATTTCACATGCTGTTGTGCAAATGGGATAGACAATAGGTGGAAATTATAGGCAATTAGCAAGACACCCCCAATAAAGGAGTAGTTCTGCAGGTGGTGACCAAAGACCACTTCTCAGTTCCTATGCTTCCTGGCTGATGTTTTGGTCACTTTTGAATGCTGGCTGTGCTTTCACTCTAGTGGTAGCATGAGACGGAGTCTGCAACCCACATAAGTGGCTCAGGTAGTGCAGCTTATCCAGGATGGCACATTAATGCGAGCTGTGACAAGAAGGTTTGCTGTGTCTGTCAGCGTAGTGACTAGAGCATGGAGGCGCTACCAGGAGACAGGCCAGTACATCAGGAGACGTGGAGGAGGCCGTAGGAGGGCAACAACCCAGCAGCAGGACCGCTACCTCCGCCTTTGTGCAAGGAGGAAAAGGAGGAGCACTGCCAGAGCCCTGCAAAATGACCTCCAGCAGGCCACAAATGTGTCTGCTCAAATGGTCAGAAACAGACTCCATGAGGGTGATATGAGGGCCCGACGTCCACAGGTGGGGGTTGTGCTTACAGCCCAACACCGTGCAGGACGTTTGACATTTGCCAGAGAACACCAAGATTGGCAAATTCGCCACTGGCGCCCTGTGCTCTTCACAGATGAAAGCAGGTTCACACTGAGTACATGTGACAGACGTGACAGAGTCTTGAGACGCCGTGGAGAATGTTCTGCTGCCTGCAACATCCTCCAGCATGACCGGTTTGGCATTGGGTCAGTAATGGTGTGGGGTGGCATTTCTTTGGAGGGCTGCACAGCCCTCCATGTGCTCGCCAGAGGTAGCCTGACTGCCATTAGGTACCGAGATGAGATCCTCAGACCCCTTGTGAGACCATATGCTGGTGCGGTTGGCCCTGGGTTCCTCCTAATGCAAGACAATGCTAGACCTCATGTGGCTGGAGTGTGTAGGCAGTTCCTGCAAGACGAAGGCATTGATGCTATGGACTGGTGCGCCCTTTCCCCAGACCTGAATCCAATTGAGCACATCTGGGACATCATGTCTCGCTCTATCCACCAACGTCACGTTGCACCACAGACTGTCCAGGAGTTGGCAGATGCTTTAAACGTGAAGCATAGCTTGACACAAGTGTCTTGCAGCGATCTACGGGTATCTTCGCCCATTCTTCATGGGCAAAAGCCTCCAGTTCAGTCACATTCTTAGGCTTGCGCGCTGCAACTGCTTTCTTTAAGTCCCACCAGAGGTTCTCAATCGGATTTAAGTCTGGTGACTGCGATGGCCACTTCAAAATGTTCCAGCCTTTAATCTGCAACCATGCTCTAGTAGACTTGGAGGTATGCTTGGGATCATTGTCCTGTTGAAAGGTCCAACGTCTCCCAAGCCTCAGGTTTGTGGCGGACTGCATCACATTTTCATCCAATATCTTCTGGTACTGAAGAGAATTCATGGTACCTTGCACACGCTGAAGCTTCCCTGTACCTGTAGAAGCAAAACAGCCCCAAAGCATGATTGACCCCCCACCATGCTTCACAGTAGGCAAGGTGTTCTTTTGTTCATAGGCCTTGTTCTTCCTCCTCCAAACATAGCGTTGATCCATGGGACCAAACAGTTCTAATTTTGTTTCATCAGTCCACAGAACACTATCCCAAAACTTTTGTGGTTTGTCCACATGACTTTTGGCATACTGCAGTCGACTCTTCTTATTCTTTGGAGACAGCAAGGGGGTGCGCCTGGGAGTTCTGGCATGGAGGCCTTCATTACGCAGTGTGCGCCTTATTGTCTGAGCTGAAACTTCAGTACCCACATCTGACAAATCTTTTTTCAGTTCCTCAGCAGTCACACGGGGACTTTTCTCCACTTTGCGCTTCAGGTAGCGCACAGCAGTCGAAGTCAGCATCTTCTTTCTGCCACAACCAGGTAGCGTTTCAACAGTGCCCTTTGCCTTGAATTTGCGAATGATGCTTCCTATGGTGTCTCTTGGGATGTTTAACATCTTTGCAATCTTCTTATAGCCATTGCCCTTCCTGTGAAGAGAAATCACCTCTTCTCTTGTCTTCCTGGACCATTCTCTTGACTTCACCCTGTTTGTAAACACACCAGTAAATGTCTAGAAGGAGCTGAGTATCACAGTCCTTTTAAATCTGCCTAATTGGTGCTTATTATGCTTGATTGCTGCTCCTTGACATCCACAGGTGTTTTCAATACCTGATCGAAAACACTTGAATGAACCTCTGTTCTTAAGAGTGGTAGTCTTTAAGGGGTTGAATAATTGTGTCAATGAAGAAATCACAAAAAAACATTTAATACTGTATTACAAAAACAATTGATGTCATTTTAGTTGCATTTGGTTCTTTAAAAAGTCCTTGTAAGATTTCATTCTGAACACAATTACAAATGTACACTAAATTCCCTAAAACCCTTTACAGTATTGGGGGTTGAATAATTTGGAACACAACTGTACATAAACAATAAAAACATATATGATGGACATCTGAAAATGCCCTTACTATCAAAATATAAAAATATTTATCCCATACGGAGAATAGCGTATCACAATGGCAGATTCGTAATTTTTTTCATCGCTTCTCTTACCCAAATTTTTTTTATAAAATGTGATCAAAAAGTCACACACACTACAATATGGCAATTTTCAAAGTTTTTATTGTTTTTATTATTTTTTCAGTATTAAAACACAAGAAAACCTATGCATATTGGGTATCATTGTGATCATACTGAGAATGAAAATCAAAGGTCAGTTTTTCCACATAGAGAAAGCCATAGGGACAAAACACATAAAACTGTGGCGGAATTGCTTTTTTTTTTCCAATTCCACCCCATTTGGATTTTTTTTTCCCGTTTTACTACATTGTATGTCATATTAAATGGAGGCATTAGAAAGTAAACAACAAAAAACAAGCCCTCATACAGCTATGTGAACGGAAAAGTAAAAAAGTTATGACTCCTGCAAGAGAGGGAAGAAAATTGAAAACGCAATTATGAAAAAAAACATGGGATTTTTAAGTACCGGCAAGCATCTACCACAATCCCAAACATTTTTAGACTTTTTTTTATAAAGCATAAAAATTCTGACAGTGCAGTGTGTTATGAAACAGGCTCTTACCACTGTAGTATCCATTTACCCACAATAAATGCTATGCTGGAGATAAATAGCTTGAATAGGGTTGTATACAATCCTAGAAGATCTCAGAGTGTCCTACATGACTTTTCATTTGAGCACTTTCGATTTGAGTCAAATTTTATCTGGGTCAAACTTGCTCGCCTCCTTTTAATTATTTCACTGACCCATTGACTTGAACAGGCAAGTTCTGCATGAAAAAAATGCATGTCCTGCATCTGTTTGGGTTTGTTTTCTCACAGACCAGAGGCATAGCTACCTGGAGGGAATGGGGGAGCAGCTGCTTGGGCACACTAAGGGTACAGATGCTCTATTATTTCAATAAAAAAACTGTCTAGGGTCAGAAAACGGTTAGTGTAGCAGTTCTAGGAATGGCTTTACTCACCGCTCCCTGTTCTACATCAGGTCACAGTCTAGCTCAGGCACCTGAAGGAAGACTGCAGTGGACCAGGATCGGCAGCAGCGCCCGGAGCATAAGAAGAGGAGTATGGTCTGAGGTCTGCATATTGGGGTGGGAATTATAGAGAATAAAAGGGGTTTAAAAGATCTGGGGGCTGAATTAATTTAGTACTATGATTTGGCGAATGATTTGGGGGTCTATATGAATTTGGGAACTGATTTACAGTCTGTATGACTTTGGGATCTGAACTGGGGTCTGTATGAATTAGGGGAGTGATTAGAGGTCAAATATGGGGTCTATATTATTATTATTATTATTATTTATTATTAAAGCGCCATTCATTCCATAGCGCTGTACATATGAGAAGAGGTATACATACATAATACAGACAATTGCACTAATCATAAACAAGACGAGTTACAAACTGGTACAGAAGGAGAGAGGGCCCTGCCCGTGAGGGCTTACAATCTACATGGTATGGGAGAAGGACACAGTAGGTGTGGGTGAAGTTGGTCATGGCGGTATGGAGGCAGCAGGGTCACTGGTTTCTTTTGAAGGATTCAACTGTAGGTGAGAGTCTGATATGTTGGGGTAGCTAGTTCCAGAGTATGGGGGATGCACGGGAGAAATCTTGGAGGCGATTGTGGGAAGAGGCGATAAGAGGAGAGGAGAGAAGGAGGTCTTGTGAGGATCGTAGAGTGCGTGTGGGGGTGTATCGGAAAAGTAGCTCAGAGATGTAGGGAGGGGACAGGTTATGGACGGTCTTGTATGTATTTGTTAGTACTTTGAAGTGAATTCGCTGGGCAATGGGGAGCCAGTGAGGGGATTGGCAGAGGGGAGAGGCAGAGGAGTAATAGGGTGAGCAGAGTTGACGATAGATTGGAGGGGTGCGAGAGTGCTAGATGGAAGGCCACAGAGGAGAGTGTTGCAGTAGTCTAGGCGGGAGATGATGAGGGCATGTACAAGCATTTTTGCAGATTCAAAGTTAAGGAAAGCACGGATGCGGGAGATGTTTTTGAGTTGGAGGCGGCAGGTGGTGGAAAGTGCTTGGATGTGCGGTCTGAAGGAGAGGGCAGAATCCAAGGTCACTCCAAGGCAGCGGACTTGGTTGACCGGGGAGAGTGTGCAGCCATTGATCGTGATAGATAGGTCTGTTGGGGGGGTTGAGCAAGATGGGGAAAGAGGATGAATTCTGTTTTATCCATGTTAAGTTTTAGAAAGCAAGAGGAGAAGAAGGATGATATAGAAGATAGACATTGTGGGATTCTGGATAGTAAGGTGGTGATGTCTGGACCAGAGAGGTAGATTTGTGTGTCGTCAGCGTAGGAGTGATACTGAAAGCCATGGGACTCTATGAGCTGTCCCAGGCCAAAAGTGTAGATAGAGAAGAGCAGGGGTCCTAGGACAGAGCCTTGCGGGACACCAACAGAGAGGGAATAAGACGAGGAGGTGGTGCGGGAGTGCGAGGCGCTAAACGTCCGGTCTGTGAGGTATGATGTGATCCAGGAGAGGGCCAGGTCAGTGATGCCAAGAGATGAGAGAGTTTGCAACAGAAGGGAGTGGTCAACAGTGTCGAAGGCAGAGGACAGGTCAAGGAGAAGGAGGACAGAGTATTGTTTCTTGGTTTTGGCTGTCAGTAGGTCATTGGTGACTTTGGTGAGGGCAGTCTCAGTCGAATGGTGGGGTCGGAAGCCAGATTGTAGGCGGTCAAAGAGGGAGCAGGAGGAAAGGTGAGAGGACAGTTCAGAATGGACATGTTGTTCAAGTAGCTTTGAGGCATACGGAAGCAGTGATATGGGGCGATAACTGGACAAAGAAGATGGGTCAAGTCAAGGCTTTTTGAGGATGGGTGTAATGGTAACGTGTTTAAAAGCAGAGGGGAAGACACCAGAGGTTAGTGATAGGTTGAAGAGATGAGTTAGGGCTGGGATAAACACTGTGGTGAGGTTAGGGATGAGGTGGGATGGGATTGGGTCAAGTGCACAGGTGGTGAGATGTGATCTTGAGAGTAGAGTGGAGAGTTTTTCTTCTGTAATGGTGGAGAAGCGGGTTTTGGGAGAAGAGGATCGAGCAGTTGTGTAGAGGGTCTGTGAGGACTGTGTAGTGAAGCTTTCTCTGATGTTGACTATCTTTTGTTTGAAATGTTTGGCAAAGTCCTCAGCTGAGAAGAGAGGAGAGGGTGGGGGCGCTGGGGGACGGAGAAGGGAGTTAAAAGTGCTAACAAGTTGTTTAGGGCTGTGGGCCAGGGAAGATATGAGAGATGAGAAGTAGGCCTGTTTTGCATCAGCGAGTGAGGATTTAAATATGAGGAGGGATTGCTTGTATGCGGTGATATTATCTTTTGAATGGGATTTCTTCCATCGCCGCTCAGCAGCCCTGGAAGCTTGTCTGAGTTTTTTGGTCAGGTTGGTGTGCCAGGGTTGTCTGTTAATTTTTCGGGTTTTGTTGTGTGTGAGGGGGGCAACAGTGTCCAGAGCTGTACTTATTGTGGTGTTATATAGGGTGGTAGCAGCATCTGGGTCTTGGAGGGAACAGATGGTAGAGAGTGGGAGAAGAGAGTCAGAAAGCAAGCGAAAGTCTAGATGTTTAAGGTTCCTGCGGGGTGTGCTAGTGTGTGGACCGGGGGAGCAGCAGAAGAGACCAATGAAGAGAAGGTGAGTAGGTTGTGGTCGGATAGGGGGAGAGGCGAATTAGAAAGGTTAGATAGGGAGCAGAGGCGGGTAAAGATAAGATCCAAAGTGTGACCATCTCTGTGGGTGGGAACTGAAGTCCACTGTGATATGCCGAAGGAGGAAGAGAGCGATAGGAGTTTAGAGGCGACTGAGTGGCAGGTGTCAATAGGGATGTTGAAGTCACCCATGATGATAGTGGGGATGTCGGCAGAAAGAAAGTGTAGTAGCCAGGTGTTAAAGTGGTCAAGAAAGGTGGTGGCTGGGCCTGGGGGGCGGTAAATGATGGCTACTTTGAGGTTGGAGGGAGAGTAGATGTGAACAGAGTGTACTTCAAATGAGGTGAGCGTAATGGAGGGTGGCAGTGAAGTTGGGCTGTAGGAGCAGGTGTCAGATAGGAGAAGACCAACTCCTCCACCATGTTTGCAGCCGGGGCAGGGGGTGTGAGTGAATTGAAATTCACTGTATGAGAGTGCAGCAGGGGAGGAGGTGTCAGAGGATGTCAGCCATGTTTCTGTGAGACCCAGAAAGGAAAGGTTTTGAGAGATGAAAAGTTCATGAATGTACGACAGTTTGTTACAGACAGAGCGTGCGTTCCATAATGCTCCTGCAAGAGGAACCAAAGGAGCAGGGGTCACAGGAATGGTTATTAGGTTTAAGGGGTTGCAGAAATTTGTAGAAGGAGATTTGTATTGGGACGTAGAGGTGATAGTGGGGATTTGCTGAGGGGGGCCTGGATTTGGAGAGATATCACCAGCAGTAAGGAGAAGCAGAGAAAGTGTTAATAGGTGAGAATAGGAGAGGGCAGGAGGTATCTGTGTGTGTTTGGGAAGGAAGTGTTTTATGTTGCCAAACAGGTTTGTGCAAGCTGTCAGATGAGAAGGTAAGATGGAGGGAGAGATGAATAGTTCCTTGCTGGGTGAATGAACGTGGGGGTATTTCAGGAGGCTGTTGACAAGTGGAAACAATAAGATGAAAAATTGAAACATTGTTTGCATTAACTATGTCTGTAATTACCTGTGGTCCCCTTCTGGTCCAATTCTGGTATAATTCAGTCTGTGCACTTAAGAGTTGCACTTGAGAGATGTTGCATTTGGAAAGACCAAGGTCTGAAGAGACCTAGGACCTTAGATTTATACCACTCAGTGTTCAATCAGGTGTGACCAAGAGGGGAAGGGGTACATTTGGCCTAATCAAGGAGGACCAGATACGGGGTGAAATAGTCAATGTAAACAAATGCTCAATAAATCCAGCAGGGAAAGAGACATTAATAGTTCAGACAAGACATACCAGGATTTAGAAGGAGAGATGAGAGGGATGGACAATATCAGACTGTGGAAAAGCTGTGTGTAGCAGCAAGCTTCAGACAAGACATACCAGGATTTAGAAGGAGTGATGAGAGGGATGGACAATATCAGACTGTGGAAAAGCTGGGTGTAGCAGCAAGCTTCAGACAAGACATACCTGGAGATGAGAGAATTGGGTGATGGTCAGTAGGCAGTGATGACAAAGTGGATTCAATATCCGTAATACTACATTCTGGTATAATTCAGTCTGTACACTTAAGAGTGGCACTTGAGAGATGTGGCATTTGGAAAGACCCCTATATGGATTTGGGGTCTGAGCTGAGGTCTGTAAGAATTGGGGTGCTGATTTGGGGTCTGATCTGGGGTATGAATTTGGCATTTGAGCTCAGGGCTTATATATTTGTAAGCTGATCTGCCGAAAAAGTGCAGGGTACTGCGGCGAGATACATTACTGATTATACAACCCCTTTAATAGTAATGTCTGAGATGTAAAGTAGATGTAGATAAATGCTAATTGTGATGTCTATAACCAGACCCCATTGACTATCATTGGATCCAGAAGAGATCTGGATGCTTTCTGGCATCAGTTCACTAATTTTCATTTGGCCTTAACCTGGTGGCGCTCTTCCCGCTAACCAGCCGTATCCCATTATAGTCAATGGGCTTTGGCGGTACATGGCTCTATCCGGCTAGGCTGGATGGCTCTATCAACAGGTGTCGAAGCAGCCTCAGAACTTTTAGGTTTTTCTGAGCTTTTTCTGTAATTATTCTATAATTATCACCATATAAACAGCAATGTATTTATTTGGTTACTAGATCTAGTATTTTTCCCTTTTAACTTTCCTCCATGAAATGTCATATGTATCTTCTGTCACGTCACACGCCATCTATATGTAGATTTGATTCAACATTCAGAAGAACTTTTAATGTGCTACATGGCATTTAAATAAAGTGTTTGATGGATAATAAATTAAACCCAGGAAGTTTTCGAAAGTTTTAATGCTCATTACTGATTCCAGGCAGTGTACATTAACAGTTAACCTCAGATCATCCCTATTTTAATGAATCTCATTGGGAATAGGTCTATATTTAAATAGCTTTCTCTGTGATCATTTAAGTACCACTTTTTTTTCCATATTCTGGAGGTTTATATGGACTTTCATTTTTTCACATTAAATATAAAGGGATGGCACATGATTTACATCCTGATATATCATTTCACATTGAAAGTTTTAAAGGGAAATAGACGTTTATGACTTTATTACAACCTGTCTCTGTCTTATAAAGGAATCCATTTAGGATTACAATCAATGTCAAGATTTATTAGGGACATGTGAAGACCAGGTCAGTGGTGGGAAGTCAGTGGATGGGAGTATGTGAAACAACTTTAACTCTTTAAATTGGATCCATCAGGTCATTTGCTAGAAGAGTGTATGCTAAACTAGGTGATATATTTAGGGATGAGCGAACCAGAACTGCAAAGTATGGGTTCGTACCGAACTTTACGAGTTCGGGTTCCCGGACCCGAACCTGGACTTTTTCACTGATGTCCGGGTTCGGTGTTCAGGTGATTTTATTATTTTATGTTATAACATGGTTATTTAGGAAAATAATAGCATTATTAAGACAAAATGCAAAACAATATGGCCATTTAGGGGTTTAAAAAACAACTCACCTCATCCAATTGATCGTGCTGCAGCAGCTTCTTCTAACTTCACTGAACAGGACCTGCCAAAGGACCTATGCGCCATGACTTCACCGCACTCTATCGTAGGTCCTTCGGCAGGTCCTGTTTAGTGCAGATAGAAGAAGTTGCTGCAGCGTGATCAAGTGGATGTGGTGAGTTGTTTTTTGTTTTTAACTCCAAAATGGCCATATATTTTGCATTCTGTCTTAAGAATGCTATTATTTTCCGATATAACCATGTTATAACAGAAAATAATAAAGTTCAGTTGGCTTCAATGGGGTTCAGGGTCAAGTTCAGGTTTTCTCTACAAGTGGGCAGAGAAATAAAGGACTGAGGATAGACTGCATTCTATATAGTTCAGCAGTAAAAGCAGGCATCAAAAGTTTTCTCTATAATTCCGCAGGGGAAGCAGAACTCCCATGCTTTGTCTATGATTTGGGGAAGCACAGCTCACAGGCTTTCTCTATAAGTAGAAAGGGGGAAGCAGGGATAGGTGGAGGCTGCAAGACTCACATGCTTTCTTTATAAATTGATGGAGGATACAAGACTCACAGGCTTTCTCTAGAAGTGGGTGCATGAAGCAGGACTCACAGGCTTTCTCTATAAATGGCCAAGGGAAACAGGACTCACAGGTTTTCTCTACAAGTGGATGAGGGGAGCAGGGCTCACAGGCTTTCTTAGAAGTGGGTGGTGGATGCAAAACTCAAAGTCATTATCTAGAACTGGATGGGACAGCAGGACTCACAGGCTGTCTTTATGTGGGCGCTGGATGCAAGACTCACAGGCATTCCCTAGAAGTGGGTGGGGAAGCAGTACTGAAAGGCTTTCTCTATAAATGTGTAGGGAAGTTGGACCCACAGGGTGCTCTACAAATAGGTGAGAGGACCAGGACTCACAACTTTTTGTATGACTGTGGGGAAAGCAGGTCTCACAAGATTTCTCTATAAAGGGGTGGAGGACAAATGACTCAGGAGCTTACACTATGAGTCCTGGCAGATGTTCAATTACTTTTTATGTGAAAATACTGACTAGATCATAGAAAACTATATAGCATCCTCTAGCTTAGCTTTTCCATTTCTCTTCTATTTTGTCCTTTGATAGAAGACCTGACAGGTCTACTTTAAAAGGTTATCTCATCAAAATGATCTGTGTCCATATGCTCTTTTTGTGGAACATGAACATTAAATAATGGAATTCTATTCTTTACCCCACACCCCCTCTATGAGCCGGAATGGAGACTCGCACTCTAAGAAAATTTCCCACTATGGTAAACTCGACCTGACCATGTGTTAAATGAACGGCCATTCATCTAAATGGCCATCATGTAATACTACATACTGTATGTCTGGCTGCAGCTTTTCAATAACCTTTACAAATTGATTTTTTTCATCCTAAAGCGGTTTTGAAGATTAAAAAAAAAATCCGCTTTTTTTTTTCTTCAGGAAACAGCCCTATGTCTGTCAATGGACAAGAGGGGCGCTTTCCTAAAGGAAAAAAAAGATCCTTTTAATCATAACGTAGTGTAAGAAAGATTAGGCTATTCACTCATGAAGTCTACATCTATTTCCTTGACAGGCAAAGCTTTATTTTTTACTGTTTTATAGTTATTCCTTTCGTTACTAGCATCATTAGGGCCAAAATTTGAAAAATAGCTAAAAAGGTCATTTTTTTTAACCTTTTTTTTTTTAAAGTGTAATGTTACTTTAACAAAGACTCTTACAATCATTTCCCATTTTGCTACATTTTTATTATACTTGATTAGTACAGTAAAATTCTAAGCTCTGCTAACGGTACTGAGAAACGTTGAAAAAGAAGTGAAACTACAAATTTTATTTAGGTATACATATGTTAAAAATAGGAAGGACCTATATATCACCAAAACAGAACACAAACACAAAACATAATTTTCTACACAAACTCGTGGGCCTAAATTCTTCGATAGACAGTGATCATTGAACTGGTCCCCTCCCTCACATTCTAACATTTAGATGTACGGTGAGGATCCAGTGGTCACTGCTATGTAATGGCGTACTAATTATGGGCACCGTAATCAGAGTTCCAACTATTTGTTTGGGCCTCCAATTTGTGCACCATCAGTAGTCAGCCAGCTGATCCCCACCACGTTAAGGTCCAACAAACAACCTCTGGTGCCCTGTGAGTGGTGCCCTGCAGCAAGTAGATTTGTAACGCTGCACTATGAGGTCCCACTTTAGCCAGCTGCTTCCTCTATACTGTAGCGTATATAAGTTAGAGGGCACAACCGGCTATTAACATGCGCCTAAGTTCATTAGTGGTCCAGCTGATCTGGACTAGGGATAAGGGGCACATTCATATCCCCGCACACACATTGTTTCTGGCCCCTGGTGGTATGAATCTCTCCTATCTCCCCTTCCCTAGTCTAGGTACAGATCACAAATTTTGCCTGGCACTAACTATACCGGCTATCTGCCCTAATAAGCGTCCACATGCTGTCTACACTAAAGATCTTGTACTCTGCTGGACGTGTTTCGCTCAAAGCTCATCAGGAGCATTGGATCTAATAAAGGACAGACACACAAACATTGATCAAGCCAACAGTATCGTGTAACCAGACGTCGGCATCGGAGCTGGGGTGGCCGTAGGTACGGCCGCTGCAATCAGCTGTTTATTATGAGAGACTTCAATCTTCCAGATGTAAACTGGAAAACCCAAATAGCTAGTTCTGCCAGGAGTACAGATATTCTAAATTCCCTACTGGGATTATCTCTACAGCAAGTAGTGGAGGAGCCAACCCGGAAGGAGGCCATTTTAGATTTAGTATTCGCAAATGGGAATTTGGTATCTGATATTACTGTAGGGGAAAGCTTGGGATCTAGTGATCACCAGTCAGTGTGGTTTACTATAAGTACAGTGACTGAGTCACACCACACAAAAACTAAAGTTTTAGATTTTAGAAAAACTGACTTTTCTAAAATTAGATTAGTGGTATACGAGTCCCTATCAGACTGGAACAGTTTCTTTGGAGTCCAGGAGAAATGGGACTACTTAAAAGTGGCACTATTGAAGGCAACAGAAAATTGCATTAGGCTTGTCAGTAAAAGCAAAAAAAGGAAGAGACCACTGTGGTACTCAGCAGAAGTGGCCAAAATCATTAAAAACAAAAAGATAGCATTTAGGAATAAAAAAACAAAACAAAACGAGGATGACAGACAACTTTATAAGATTAGGCACAGAGAGGCCAAACAAGTTATAAGAGCTTCCAAAGCACAGGCAGAAGAGAAATTAGCTCCGTCAGGGAAAAAAGGCGAGAAGGCATTCTTCAGATACACAAATGAAAAAAGCAAACTAAAACAAGGAATTACCAAATTAAAAACAAAAGAAGGAAGGTATATGGAAGAAGATAAAGAACTAGCTGACTGCCTCAATGAATATTTCTGTTCAGTTTTTACAAAGGAAAACGAAGGAGAAGGACCTCAGTTAGGAAAGAAGACTAATGAATCTTTTGATGCATGTGTCTTTACAGAGGAAGAGGTTCTAAGTCAGCTGTCTAAAATTAATAAATAAGTCACAGGGGCCTGATGGGATACACCCAAAGCTATTAAAAGACCTCAGCGGTGAACTAGCAAAACCATTAACAGATATATTTAACCAATCACTGGCAACAGGAGTCGTCCCAGAAGATTGGAAATTAGCAAATGTTGTGCCCATTCACAAGAAAGGTAGTAGGGAGGAATCGGGCAACTATAGGCCAGTAAGCCTGACATCAATAGTGGGGAAATTAATGGAAACCATACTTAAGGAGAGGATTGTGGAACATCTAAAATTCCATGGATTGAAAGATGAAAAACAGCATGGGTTTACTTCAGGGAGATCATGTCAAACTAATCTTATTGATTTTTTTGATTGGGTGACTAAAATAATAGATGGAGGAGGTGCAGTAGACATCGCTTATCTAGACTTTAGTAAGGCTTTTGATACTGTCCCACATAGAAAGCTTATCAATAAAGTGCAGTCTTTGGGCTTGGACTCCCATATTGTTGAATGGATTAGGCAGTGGCTGAGGGACAGGCAACAGAGGGTTGTAGTCAATGGGGTATATTCAGACCAAGGTCTTGTTACCAGTGGGGTACCTCAGGGATCTGTTCTGGGACCCATATTGTTTAATATCTTTATCAGCTAAATTGCAGAAGGCCTCGATGGTAAGGTGTGTCTTTTTGCTGATGACACAAAGATTTGTAACAGGGTTGATGTTCCTGGAGGGATGAAAACTAGAGGAATGGTCAAAAATCTGGCAACTAAAATTTAATGTTGATAAGTGCAAGATAATGCACCTGGGACGTAAAAACCCAAGAGCAGAATATAAAATCAGTGATACAGTCCTAACCTCAGTATCTGAGGAAAGGGATTTAGGGGTCATTATTTCAGAAGACTTAAAGGTAGGCAGACAATGTCATAGAGCAGCAGGAAATGCTAGCAGAATGCTTGGGTGTATAGGGAGAGGAATTACCAGTAGAAAGAGGGAGGTGCTCATGCCGCTCTACAGAGCACTAGTGAGACCTCATTTGGAGTATTGTGCTCAGTACTGGAGACCATATCTCCAGAAGGATATTGATACTTTGGAGAGAGTTCAGAGAAGAGCTACTAAACTGGTACATGGATTGCAGGATAAAACTTACCAGGAGAGATTATAGGACCTTAACATGTATAGCTTGGAAGAAAGATGAGACAGAGGGGATATGATAAAAACTTTTAAATACATAAAGGGAATCAACAAGGTAAAAGAGGAGAGAATATTTAAAAGAAGAAAAACTGCTACAAGAGGACATAGTTTTAAATTAGAGGGGCAAAGGTTTAAAAGTAATATCAGGAAGTATTACTTTACTGAGAGAGTAGTGGATGCATGGAATAGCCTTCCTGCAGAAGTGGTAGCTGCAAATACAGTAGAGGAGTTTAAGCATGCATGGGATAGGCATAAGGCCATCCTTCATATAAGATAGGGCCAGGGGCTATCCATAGTATTTAGTATATTGGGCAGACTAGATGGGCCAAATGGTTCTTATCTGCCGACACATTCTATGTTTCTATGTTTAAATAAGGAATGCCCCTACCCATCCTGGGGCGTCACATGCCCTGTTAGCGAATGGGAGGGCGGCAGTCGCGTCGTAGCACAGAGCAATCCCGCCCTCCACCTCCTCCCACCACAGCCGCCGTGTCGCGAAGAGTGACAAGCACTTGATATGCAGTAACCAATCGGCGGTTGTGCTAGGATATCGGAACGGCATCAGTACATATGGGAAAGAGGGGACAACCAGTACAGATAGAATAAAGTGCAAATATTACCTAAATGTGGCATATGTTGGTCTGTAAGTACATCAGTAGGAGTTTAAACCGATAAGTATGTATCATACCTGCCCAGCATATTCAAAACTGAGAGAGAATGCCATCAAAGTGACCTAATCACTGAGGGGTGTATAAATAATATTTAATCGAGAACAGGTGCGTACATCTGATTAAACGCTGTTTAGTGGTTAAAAAGGTGGTATGAGGGGGCGGGGGAACGGGACGACGCTAAATGGCAAGAGATGAACTAGGATAATGACCTAAAGGGAAGCCAATAGAGATTATATTATCTCATATAAAGCACACATACGAAATGTGCTCATTAAGGCCCTCAGGTCGTACTGTTCGTAACCTGAACATCCATTCAGCTTCCTTTTGTAATAATTTCTTGTATAGTCCCCACCCCTCGGCAATTTTCTAATCGCTTCAATGCCCTGGAATTTTATGGCATTTACTTTTCCATCGTGGATGGCACAAATGTGGCATGCAATGGGGGTATCGGCTTCTTTACGGATATCGTTAAGATGTTCCCATATTCGTCACCGAAAGTCACATACTGTTTTACCCACATACTGTAGGCCACATATGCACGTTGCCAAGTAGATAACACCTCTCATTTTGCAATTTATAAATGAAAAAATTGCAAACTTTTTCTGTGTCACCATACTAGTGAAACTGTAACTACATTCGATTGCCGTAAACTCCACACAACCTCCACAACGAACAGTACCACTCAGTTGATGGTTTAGCCACCTTGTAGGTTGTGGGGTTTGTTGGAAGCTATAAACTAATCTGTCCCTCAAATTGCGACCTCGGCGATACGTAATGGTCGGCGTAGCATCCACAAGATGTCCCACATCTGGGTCAGATTGTAAAATACCCCAGTAGCGGGTGAGAACATCCCGTACCTTTTCGTGTGCTTCATCAAATGTGGCAATAATACGGATTTTGTTATCATCATTTTCTCTTGTTTGTGGTACAAGCAGCGTGTTGCGATTCATCGATAGTGAGTGCTGGTATGCAGGGCCTTATCTGGGTATCCCCTATTTTTGAACTGATTTTGGAGGTCCTTCGCCACCACCCTAAAGTCTGAAACCCTAGAGCAATTACGGCGCAGTCTCAGGTATTGCCCTTTGGGGATGCCTCTTTTGAGGGCTAGCAGGTGCCAGCTGTCCCATTGTAAAAGACTGTTTGTGGGCGTATCTTTGAGAAACAGTCATGTGCTCAGGTTCCCCTCAAGATCCCTGAAAATCGTCAGGTCCAGGAATGTGATTTTATTTTTGTGGATTTCTGATGTAAAATATAGTTTTACATTCATTATTATTTAGGTCTTTTATGAAGTTCTCAAATTCCACAGTGCTTCCTGACCATATAATCAGCACATTATCTATGAAGTGTAACCACAAATTGATGTGTTCTGCCCATCTGTTGGTATCATCCGCAAAGACCACCTTGCGTTCCCACCAGCCCAGGTAGAGATTGGCGAAAGTTGGTGCGCATGGACTCCCCATGGCCACTCCCCTGAGCTGGTGGTACATCAGGGTGGTGAAATAGGAACACGTTGTGTTTCAAAATGAATTACAGTAACTCCAGCACAAATTCATTATGTCGCTACATATGTGTGCCTCGTTCCTGCAGAAAGGTCGCTACAGCCCAACACCCCTTGTCTTGGGGTATAGAGCTGTAGAGTGCCTCCACATCTAAGCTGGCTAACAAGGTGTGATCGTCTATTTGAATCCCCTCAAGCTTTTTTATCACATCCATGGTGTCTCTAACATACGATGGAAGAGCCAACACAAAGGGCCGCAGAACCTCATCCAAATATGTGCTCATGCCTTGTGTGAGGCTTCCCACCCCAGAGACAATAGTTCTTCCCTTAATGGAGGTTTGCCCCTTGTGTATTTTGGGGAGACTGTAGAAGATAACCCCCCTTAAGGGAAGACCTATTTTCTCTGGGGTGGGAAGAAATTTGAGGGAAAGATTAGTTCATAGCTGCCAACAAACCCCACAACCTACCACGTGGCTAAACTGTCAACTGAGTGGTACTTTTCGTTGTAGAGGTTGTGTGGCGTGTACGGCAATCGAACGGGGTGACAGTTTTGCTAGTACGGGGACACAGGAAAAGTTAGCATTTTTTTTATTTATAAATTGCAGAACGAGGGGTGTTATCTACTTTGCAATGTGCATATGTGGCCTACAGTATGTGGGTAAAACAATACTTGAGTTTCGGCGACGGATAGGGGAACATCTTAACGATATCCGTAAAGAAGCCGATACCCCCATTGCACGCCACATTTGTGCCATCCACGATGGAAAAGTAGATGCCATAAAATTCTAGGGCATTGAAGCGATTAGAAAATTGCCGAGGGGTGGGCACTATTACAAGAAATTATTACAAAAGGAAGCTAAATGGACGTTCAGGTTACGAACAGTACGGCCTGAGGGCCTTAATGAGCACATTTCGTATGTGTGCTTTATATGAGATAATATCATCTCTATTGGCTTCCCTTTAGGCTATTATCCTAGTTCATCTCTTGTCATTTAGCGTTGTCCCGTTTGCCCGCCCCCTCATACCACCTTTCTAACTACTAAATAGTGTTTGATCAGATGTACGCACCTGATCTCGATTAAATATTATTTATACACCCCTCATTGATTAGGTCACTTTGATGGGATACTCTCTCAGTTTTAAATGTGCTGGGCATAGAGAAAAAAGACAATGCAACAGCACTCTGCAAACCAGATAAAGTACAATAATGCCATAGTCACAAAAAACATTCAAGTGCTAATGTTACGCTTATTTATAAAATGCTTGGCAAATGCATTTTGTACAATACTATTTGAGCCCGTCTGCCAAACGTCAAGGCGATCTCTGTAAGACGGGAACCTAACACTAAATACTACCTGTCATGCGCCATAATGGCCGTCATAAAGTTCAGGAAGTGTTGGTTCCACATGCATGCTGGGTCCACTCTGCCTTTTACCATTTTTTATATATATTCTTTATTTTCAGATTTTCGAAAAGAAGACAAGTGACATAACATGCATATCAATGGCCATGAAAGGTCAACATAAGAAATCACATAATGCACATTTTAGTGGTTTGATTGTGAACAGATATGTATTCTTATTCTATCAAATAGCTAGATGTTCCCATTTAGGAAGGGAGGTAGTATATGTCATTAATTTTGAGCTAGTCTGATTTCCTTCCCATAGACTCTTTGTTGAGATTATGTAAAGGAACATAAGTAAGCGGCCAGTAAAGACAAATGGATTAGACATAAACAGAAGAACAGAAAATCAGTAGAGAGTAAAGATATAGAGAGAAAAGAGGGGGGGGGAGAGGGAAGGGGGGACCTTGACAGACATTGTTTTCTTTCAGTTGCTAGTGCTACTACCACCAGTGTTACTGCCACCAGGAGGCACCTCCGCCAGAGATCTCCAAGGACTCCACAACTTCAGGAACCTATCATGAGTCCTATTTATCCAACCAGTCATCTCCTCAAATTTACAGATTTGGTTGACCTTAGCTTTCCATTCAAGTATGGAGGGAGGGTTTGTGTCTAGCCAATGTAGAGGGATTATCATCTTGGCTGCTGCCAGAAGATGCGATACTAGGTTCCTTTTTGACGGGGCGTAATCCGATGTGGGAAAGGATAGGACTACCATTTCTAGTTTGAGTTTGAAATCTGGAGTTGTGAGTTTCTGAATTAATGCTTCCACTTCTCTCCAATAAGCTTTAATTCTGGGACAGTCCCACCATATATGTGATAATGTACCTATTCCACCTCCACACCTCCAGCACTCCCTTGTGTCAGACAAACCCCTCCTAAAGAGGAAGTCAGGGGTTCTATACCACCTTGTTAGCAATTTGAAGTGGTTCTCCTTCAGACGAGTACAGACAGAGAATCCATGTGAGTTTGCTAGTACCCTTTTAACCTCTGCATCACTTAGAACTCTGTTCAATTCCTTTTCCCACTCCCTAAGATATAGGGGCTTCGGTGGTTCTCCCAGGCCTCCCACCAAAGGATAGAGCTTTGCAACCTTTCTTGCAGCTATGATTGGTGAGCATATCAGTTTCTCAAAATCAGTCATAGACTGTAGGGAGTACCGCTCTTTCAATTCTCCGCACACAGCTCTAATATGGGACTTCATGAGAAAAAATCCTGACGAGTCCACAATCTCACGTGGGAGCGATTCAAGGATGGAAGATTCTACCTCAGGCGTGACCTCACAAAGTCTAGTTGATGTAAGATAAGACCATAGCTGCAGTTTGTCTCTATTGTTTTTATTAAGGAATAAGGCTTACCGGCATCAGTGGAGATGGGTTGGGTGCCAGAGTTTTGCTTATTTCTCTCCAGACCTCTCCTAGCCCTTTGAGCATGGGGTCTACACCTATATCTCTTTGTGTGTATTTATCTGGTAGCCATAGGTGTTTCTGGAAACTTTCACCCGCACTATGTCTGCATATAGCATGCACATCTGGTTGTCTTTTAGGGTCTACTAGTTCAAGCCATCTATTGAGCTGTATTGCTTTGTAATAGCTAGCGACATCAGGCATACCCATACCCCCTTGTTCCTTACTTCTGGTCAGGATTCTATGAGAGATACGAGGTTTCCTGCCATTCCATAAAAATTTAGAGAACATACTCCTTACACTTAAGAGAAAGGATTTAGGAAGCCATATTGGGACTAACTGCATAACGTATAAGATTTTGGGCATTACATAGGCTTTTAAAATGTTTTTCCGTCCCATCCAGGAAAGATAAGGTAGGTTGTAATTCTGAAGTAAACCTCGTATTTCTTTTAAAAGGGGGGTAAAATTATGCAAGTATAGGTCATTGGTGTCTTTGGGAATATGAATCCCTAAGTATTTAATCGGTCCCTTAGTCCATTGGAATGGGAGCTGGCCTCTCAGAGCAGTTACTTTGGTTCCTGGCAGGGATATGTTTAGGAGCTCAGATTTGGTATGATTAACTTTAAAATCTGAGAGTGTGCCTTTTACCATTTTTGATGCCATAAAGGCCTCCATTACTTCCATGGGATGCAGGTACCAACATGCATGCCAAGCCCACTCCATACCTCTACTGGCGCCAGACTGCTTCCAATGAATGTAGAGAGAGCAGGCCACAGCATTATACTGAAACTAATTAAAATCAGCCTATGGGGCAGAAAGTACTAACCGGTATAGTTAGTGTCAGGCAAAATTTGTGATCTGTACCTAGACTAGGGAAGGGGAGATAGGAGAGATTCACACTCCCAGGGGCCAGAAACAATGTGTGCGGGGATGTGAATGTGCCCCTTATCCCTAGTCCAGATCAGCTGGACAACTAATGAACTTAGGTGCATGTTAATAGCCGGTTGTGTCCTCGAAGTTATATATGTGACAGTATAGAGGAAGCAGCTGGCTAAAGTAGGACCTCGTAGTGCAGCGTTACAAATCTACTTGCTGCAGGGCACCACTCACAGTGGCCACTGGATCCTCACCAGAGGTTGTTTGTTGGACCTTAACGTGGCTGACTACTAGTAGTGCACAAATTGGAGGCCCAAACAAATAGTTGGACCTTTGATTACGGAGCCCATAATTGGTACGCCATTACATAGCAGTGACCACTGGATCCTCACTGTACATCTAAATGTTAGAATGTGAGGGAGGGGACCTGTTCAATGATCACTGTCTATCGACGAATTTAGGCCCACGAATTTATGTAGAAAATTAAGTTTTGTGTTTGTGTTCTGTTTTAGTGATATATAGGTCCTTCCTATTTTTAACGTATACCGAAATAAAATGTGAAGGTTTACTTCTTTTCAATGTTTCGCAGTACCATTAACATAGTTGATCATTGAAACGTAATACCCAAATACAATTTTTCAGTGAATTATCAGTAAAATTCTAACCATCCACTGAAGTGGTGGATTATCTAACATACAGGACTATTAGAAATAAAATACAATACAAAAAAGCAACTATGGATATAATATAGTATACTGGGAGCTATGTAAACACGTTGCAAATATGCTGTAGATTCCCCATCCATATTTGCAGGTGGGAATATTACAGTTAGGTCACATTTTTAACCCCTCTCCCCCTTGTTTTACATTGTGTCCTGGTCAACCCTTTCACAGTCCTGAGCTGTGTCATTGAAAATGTTCTAGGACTTAGATATTGATGACCTGTCCTCAGTATAGCTCATCAATATCAGATCAGGAGGGGGTCCAACACCCATCAATCAGCTGTTTTGGGCTGCAGTTGGTGCCGGAAGCTTTACAGTGGCTGGTGCCAGAAGTAGAAGATTCTGTGTGATTTATAGTGGCCATGCCAGGGTACTGGAGCTCAGATCCCATTCAAGTGAATGGGAGATGGTTTGCAGTACTCCAGGACAGGAAATTGCACAGTTGACAGAGACTTTCAATCAATGCAAAGTTTTGGGGACAGGTGGCTGCCTGGAACAGTTCATAACTGGGACCCCATTTGATCACATCAACCTGATATTGACGTCCTATCCTGAGGACAGGTCAACAATATCTACTGTAAGACCCAGAAAATCCATTTAAAGAAGTTATACCATGATTCATGTAAAAAAAAAATGAAAATCAGACATCAAACAGTACATGACAATCTCTTTCTTAAACTTGTTTAACACTGTCGGCAGCCTGTTCTGACATAGAATGCTGGGAATCGGCCAGACAAAAACCGCTCTGTGCAGCGGTATTTGGCCGATTCACAGAACATGTGGCTGAGCACTTGTGACCACCTTAGTAAGGAAAAGAACTAACAGCAGGTGGCGCAATACATATACATTTTATTGAATTGCTCAGTGGCTTTACAAAATCTTTAATTACATGTAATTTCAAAAATATTTAGATCGAGGTGTTGGTTTGAAAAATGTTTGAAGAATAATTTTTTAAATAACTCTTTTTTTATTATTCTCGTAAATCATTTACACCATGCAGTATCTGCTGAACCTTTGAAGTATCTTTAGTAGGCCTGAATTGAAGCTCCTGTGTTATGGCCCCCACTTATGTTAATAATACACGTATCCTTCTATGTTTTGGAGGGCTATTGGGGTTCCATCACATCCCCCCTCCCCTTTACACTCCTGGGTATTTTCATAGTCATTCTGTATGTCTCCAATGAATATCCAGCAGGGTCAAATTCAAGAATTGAGGAGTGGACTTAAAGGCTATGTACACCTTTTGAGTAAAAAAAAAATTATGATTGCAGTTAACTTCTTTTTGGCTAAAAACATATTTTCAGTTAGCCTTTATTAAACATATTGAGTTGTTGAGTCACAAAGTGTTAACTGTTTTTATAGCAGTGTGACTGGTACTTTCACTTTGTGCGGGTCATCTAATAAACTATTACGAGTAATGGGGAGGGGATAGCACCAAATGACACACAGAAGGAATAGACTGGAGTCTAGGCCTCAAAGCTAAGGCAGAGGGATGGTGACCTCCTAGGAATCCCTAGACCTCTCCCTGACTCCTGCCAGTATGAGTAGACCCTGAAGGTGGAAATACTCATACACCGTAACCTAGGCCCTGAAGACCCTGGAAGGCCCTAGGAATAGTGGCAGGAACCGAGACTACTGGTTCCTTCCCAGATAAAGGAACGAGTGTCTCCCTGCGACCTAGACAACAACAACACACAATCGAATAACAAAATGCAGAATGGAGAAGCAGGAGATCCAAAGGAACAACACACCAGCTCAACCAACTCCAGCAGGAAATATCAACTGCATGGTAAGCAATGTGAGTCAGAACTCAATAGGGCCTCAGTAATGACTACAAGCTGCACCTTACAAGAGGTGTGGTCATTACCAAACACAACACTAAAAGGAAAAAACAGAGAGACTGTCAGATACCCTCAAGTGTCGGCGGTCTCTCCGATCTTCTCACCTCTGTCATGGGAGGGACCGTGACATAAACCTTATCTCAAAACTACTAAGAGGTTATAAACAATTATTTAAGCCACATTCTTATCAGTAAGATAAGAACTGACCTATAATGAGTGGTTATAAGGTCAGAGAGCAGAGATAAGGAATCCATCAGCTCCTCAGATGACAGAAAAGACAAGAAATCCACAAGCAGCTACTAGAGCATCTCAGCTCTGTACACAAAAAAGGATTCCATATTGTTAATAAAGACCAATTGAAAACAGGATTTTTAGCTCAAAATAAGTATAATGCATGTTATGTGCCGGAGACCAGGGCAGGCCTCCAGGATGTCAGGCATGACCAAAATACAAAAAACAAAGACAAGAACAGGAGAGCCCAATGTACTGCACTGCACAGCGGGTCCAAACCCACTGCGCCACTGACTAGCAATAATCTGGAGGGGCGTAACTAAGCAACTACCCGGATTTCACTAGAGCTTCAGATGGTGAGGATAGGCTTGACCGCCGGTAGTTGTCAGGGGCGACTACAGAGCATAAACCAGCCAGTGGCAGCAAGAACTGGGAACTAGAAGGTACCAAAAATGGTACCAGCAGTACATTGAGCAACAACGCAAGGAATAACAAGGCATGCCAAGACAGGAGGCGAATCCCCCTCCGGGGAATGCAGGGACCCCCTTCAGGATGTAGAACAGACATAACATGGCATGGACAGACAGGAACAGGATCAGACGCAGATACGCTCTGCTAGGCGCAGGACAGATACAGGTACAGACATGAACGGGCATAGGACATAACAAGGCAAAATACAGAAACATTAAAGCAGAACAAGGAAATATCACACAGACCTATGGACAGACAGGAACATAGATCAGACGCAGATACGCTCTGCTAGGCGCTCGGACGCAGATACGGTCTGCTAGGCACAGGACAGGTACAGGTACAGACATGAACAAACATAAAGGACCCCAAGGGTCAGTAGCAAAGGGCAAAGAACAGAAACAGGCATGGAAAACAAGGCAAAGCAGGGCAAGACATGACATAGCAAACAAACTAAGGAAGACTGACCATGAGGCTCCATGCTCACAGGCTGAAATAGCCAGCTATTGAGCGCACCTGCCAGGAACACTCCCACAGAGCAACGCAGGGGAATTAACCCTCACAGATTCAAACAGGAGGTCCACAGGGAGGTCAGGGGTAAACAGAAACTGCAGCAACGAAGGCTGCAGTACAGGATGTTGCCACTAGCAACCATCCCGAAACACCTGCAGGGAGCCCTATCTGCCAAAGGAGTACACGCAACCACAGGCAGGAGCACCAATAATACCGCAACCAGCACGCAGCCCCTAGCAACCAGCCTGCATGGAGACACCCGCAGCAAGTACGCCAAGGCACATGCAGCCAGCCTACACGGCAAACCATGTCATGGTGAAAATTGCCCCCAAAGGTGTACATAGCCTTTAAGCTTTTCAAGTTGGTAAATACAGAGGTGGCGAGCTCTGTCTCAAATGTCACGGCTAGTTTCTCGCAGAAGTCAATAAACTAGTTTGCATGTCTGCCCTTTTCTCTTGTAAATATGTTCAGCGAGTCTGAAAATGTAAATTGTCTTTTGTGACAGACGACAAGCAAAGCGGAAGCTTCTGAAAGGTCTTCTGAGAAAACCACTGTTAAAGGCCACAACCTTTCTTGAATTTATTTGTGTTTTCCCAAGTCCTAATCAGGGTCTTGAGCAACTTGGAGCCACAGTAACAAGAATCGGCTTCATTTAAAATCTTTGACATTAAAACTTAGGGATTAGTATCTTATAAATTGTACATATCTTGTTAAAATACGTAATATACATAATATTTTTTAGAAATATGTAAATATAAAGAGATGAACGGTGCCACATATGGCACTGCTTATCTCTTGTAGCAGAACAAGCCCAAGTCTCAGATTGCTTTTGTGGAAATTCCACCGTCTAGTTGATTGACATGTTGTGTTAACTTTCTCTTTTTTTTATTTTTAAAAAAGAGGTTTTCAGCAGCTGCACTGTTTATTATACAGGACATTGTCACAGCTGCTGCAGAACAACATAATATGCATAGGGCTGAAATTGGGAGCAAACAGGTTTTGCAGTCTGTTGAAAAGGGGCACCTCAGATGCCCCGATTCTTAAAGTGGTTCTCTGAGCTTTTTGCAAAACCCATCCTTTTTTCTTTCCTGTGAAAGAAAGATAGTTTGGTCAACACTTAGGGTACTTTCACACTAGCGTTATTCTTTTCCAGGATTGAGTTCCGTCCTAGGGGCTCAATACCGGAAAAGAACTGATCAGTTTTATCCTAATGCATTCTGAATGGAGAGCAATCCGTTCAGGATGCATCAGGCTGTCTTCAGTTCAGTCTTTTTGCCTTTTCAGGACGGAGATACAGTCATGGCAGTAAATGTTGGCACCCCTGAAATTTTTCAAGAAAATAAAGTATTTCTCACAGAAAAGTATTGCAGTAACACATGTTTTGCTATACACATGTTTATGCCCTTTGTGTGTATTGGAACAAAACCAAAAAAGAAAAAAAAAAAAAGCAAATTGGACATAATGTCACAACAAACTCCAAAAATGGACTGGACAAAATTATTGGCACCCTTAACTTAATATTTGGTTGCACACCCTTTGGGAAAAATAACTGAAATCAGTCGCTTCCTAGAACCATCAATAAGCTTCTGACTCCTCTCACCCATAATTTTGGACCACTCTTCCTTAGCAAACTGCTCCAGGTCTCTCTTATTGGAAGGGCGCCTTTTCCCAACAGCAATTTTAAGATCTCTCCACAGGTGTTCAATGGGATTTAGATCTGGACTCATTGCTGGCCACTTCAGAACTCTCCAGCGCTTTGTTGACATCCATTTCTGGGTGCTTTTTGACGTATGTTTGGGGTAATTGTCCTGCTGGAAGACCCAAGATCTCGGACTCAAACCCAGCTTTCTGACACTGGGCTCTACAGTGCAACCCAAAATCCGTTGGTAATCCTCAGATTTCATGATATCTTGCATACATTTAAGGAACCCAGTGCCAGAGGCAGCAAAACAACCCCAAAACATCAATGAACATCCACCATTTTTCACTGTAGGTACTATGTTCTTTTCTTTGTAGGCCTCATTCCATTTTCAGTAAACAGTAGAATGATGTGCTTTACCAAAAAGCTATATCTTGGTCTCATCTGTCCACAAGACTTTTTCACAGAAGGATTTTGGCTTACTCAAGTTCATTTTTGCAAAATGTAGTCTTGCTTTTTTTATGTCTCTGTGTTAACAGTGGGGTCCTCCTGGGTCTCCTGCCATAGTGTTTCATTTAATTTAAATGTCGACGGATAGTTCGCGCTGACACTGATTCTCCCTGAGCCTGCAGGACAGCTTGAATATCTTTGGAACTTTTTTGGGGCTGCTTATCCACCATCCGGACTGTCCTGCGTTGACACCTTCCGCCCACGGCCAGGGAGATTAACTACAGTGCCATGGGTTGCAAACTTCTTGATAATGTTGCGCTCTGTGGACAAAGGCAAATCTAGATCTCTGGAGATGGACTTGTAACCTTGAGATTGTTGATATTTTTCCACAAATTTGGTTCTCAAGTCCTCAGACAGTTCTCTTCTCCTCTTTCTGTTGTCCATGCTTAGTGTGGCTCACATAGACACACAATGCAAAGACTAAGTGAACTTATCTCCTTTTTATCTGCTTTCATGTGTGATTTTTATATTGCCCACACCTGTTACTTGCCCCAGGTGAGCTTAAACGAGCATCACATGATTGAAACAATCTTATTTATCCACAATTTTGAAAGGGTGCCAATAATTTTGTCCAGACCATTTTTGGAGTTTGGTGTGACATTATGTCCAATTTGCTTTTTTCCCTCCCTTTTTTGGTTTTGTTCCAATACACAAAAGGAATACACATGTGTATAGCAAAACATGTGTTAGTGCAATACTTTTCTGTGAGAACATTTACGGACATGACTGTAATACCGCAGCATGCTGCGGTTTTATCTCCATCCAAAATTCCAGAATACTGCATTTTTTCCCATTGAAATACATTAATGCCGGATTCGGCCCTGATTGTTCCGGAAAAACGGATCAGTTTTTGCGGTCTGCGCATGCTCAGACCGCAAAAATTGTGAAAAAAATAAATGCTGGATCCGTTTTTCCGGATGACACCGGAGAGACGGATCCGGCATTTCAATGCATCTGTCAGACGGATCAGCATCCTGATCCGTCTGAAAAATGCCATCAGTTTGCATACGTTTTGACGGATCCGGTAGGCAGTTCCGGCAACGGAACTGCCTGCCGGAATCCTCTGCCGCAAGTGTGAAAGTACCCTTACCCGGCCGCTGCGCCACCGAGGCTGCTGTCTTCACTGCACTCACACAGACTGTGGGCTCCACTGCTCTGGTCCCGTCTGGAAGTGTTCCCTAGTCTTCCTGTTCACCTAAGCATAATAATAAATTCACCTGCACAGGAAGACTATAGAACATATCTGGTCAGGACAGGAGCAGGAGAACCCATAATGGAGGAGATGATGGACGTGTAAGAATTAACAAAAAAATATTTCTTCCACAGGGCAGAAGAAAGGACAGGCTTTGTAAACAGTATGGAGAAGTCCTTTACAAAGGTTCTCCAGGGTTTAGCCATAGGATGGGTCATCAATAGGGTTGAGCGAATCCGAACTGTAAAGAACCCGTAAAAGTTCGGGTTCGGTGTTCGGCGCTTTCTTGGCGCTTTTTGAAAGGCTGCACAGCAGCCAATCAACAAGCGGTTAACTGTCTGACCTTAGAAGCCATCACAGCCATGCATGGCTGTGATTAGCCAGAGCAGCATGTGACCCAGCCTCTATGTAAGCTTGAGTCACGTAGCGCTGCACGTCACTCTGCTGTTACTAGTGTAGGGAGAGGATGCTGCTGGACTTGTGATTACAGGGAGAGCATAGGAGAGAATCTAACTCAGCGATCTACAGAGAAATAGTTGTATGGATGCAGGGCACAATCGTTTTACCCTGCCCTGAGCCCATTGACCAAAAAAAATATAACTTTTATAATTCTGTTAGTTAGGTGGGTGGCGGCGGCCATTTTATGCAAGTTCAGTGCACCAGCACTGCATCTGAGCTTTTGGGACATTGCAAATGACCATTTTTTGGGCAAATTACAACATCTGGATTAGTCAGTGTGCAATTTAAGGTAGAAATACACCCAACATTTTCTGGTGTTTTAAAAACACACTTTTTTGCCAAAAAAACTGTATTTTCCTGATCTGCAAGTGTTAAATTCAAGTTTAATGTATACAGCATTCATATTTTGTTACAAAAAAAACAACTTTTTGGGCAATCTACAACATCTTGATGAGTCAGTGTGCAATTTAAGCTAGAAATACACCCATAATTTTCTATTGTTTGAAAAACACCCTTTTTGTTTAAAAAAAACTGTATTTTCCTGTTCTGCAAGTGTTAAATTCAAGTTTAATATATACAGCTTTCATATTCTGTTACCAAAAAAAACGCTTTTTTGCAAATCTACAACATCTTGATTAGTCAGTGTGCAATTTAAGCTAGAAATACACCCATCATTTTCTGGGGTTTGAAAAACACACTTTTTTGACAAAAAACACTATTTTCAGGCCTTGCAGCATCAGCACGTGTGAAATTACAGGCTTATATACTGCTGTCAAATTCAGTTGTTAAACAAACACTCGTTTGGGCACAAAAAATTTAGTTGGCAGCCTTTGATGCAGATGTCATTGTGAGATTGGAAATACCGCCATTTGGTGCACCAATATTGAATTCAGGCCTACACTGGTTCAGGACCTGTGAGATTGACCCTCTACATTTAGGGGTTTGATTCAGGAATTTGAAATACAGTCATTTGAAATACAGCCATTTTGGGCAAAGAAATATTTACTTCAGGCCTACACTGGTTCAGACCGTGTGAGATGCCCTCTCTACATACAGGGGTTTGAATCAGGCATTTGAAATACAGCCATTTGAAATACAGCCATTTTGGGCAAATAAATATTTACTTAAGGCCTACACTGGTTCAGACCGTGTGAGATACCCCCTCTACATACAGGGGTTTGATTCAGGGATTTGAAATACAGCCATTTTGTGCAAAGATATATTTACTTCAGGCGTACACTGGTTCAGACCGTGTGAGACACACCCTCTACATACAGGGGTTTGAATCAGGCATTTGAAATACAGCCATTTTGGGCACAGAAATATTTACTTCAGGCCTACACTGGTTCAGACCGTGTGAGATACCCCCTCTACATACAGGGGATTGATTCAAGCATTTGAAATACAGCCATTTTGTGCAAAGAAATTTTTACTTCCGGCCTACACTAGTTCAGGACCTGTGAGATACTCCCTCTACATACAGGGGTTTGATTCAAGGATTTGAAATACAGCCATTTGAAATACAGCCATTTTGGGCAAAGAAATATTTACTTCAGGCCTACACTGGTTCAGACCGTGTGAGATACCCACTCTACATACAGGGGTTTGATTCAGGGATTTGAAATACAGCCATTTAAAATATAGCCGTTTTGTGCAAAGATATATTTATCTTCAGGCCTACACTGGTTCAGGTCCTGTGAGATACTCCCTCTACATACAGGGGTTTGATTCAGGGATTTGAAATACAGCCATTTGAAATACAGCCATTTTGGGCAAATAAATATTTACTTCAGGCCTACACTGGTTCAGACCGTGTGAGATACCCCCTCTACATACAGGGGTTTGATTCAGGGATTTGAAATACAGCCATTTTGTGCAAAGATATATTTACTTCAGGCCTACACTGGTTCAGACCGTGTGAGATACCCCCTCTACATACAGGGGTTTGATTCAGGGATTTGAAATACAGCCATTTGAAATACAGCCATTTTGTGCAAAAATATATTTACTTCAGGCCTACACTGGTTCAGGCCCTGTGAGATACTCCCTCTACATACAGGGGTTTGATTCAGGGATTTGAAATACAGCCATTTTGTGCAAAAATATATTTACTTCAGGCCTACACTGGTTCAGGCCCTGTGAGATACCCCCTCTACATACAGGGGTTTGAATCAGGCATTTGAAATGCAGTCATTTGAAATACAGCCATTTTGTGCAAAGAAATATTTACTTCAGGCCTAAACTGGTTCAGACCGTGTGAGATACCCCCTGTACATACAGGGGATTGATTCAGAAATTTGAAATACAGCCATTTGAAATACGAATAGCAACGGAGCGAGGCGCAGACATAGTGGAGTGCGTCTTGACTTGGGGGGAAGACCGCAGGCTAGGAGAGGGTTAATGGTTGGAAGTGTGTTGGGGGTCAGGTTCAGGTGAACGGGGAGGAGTAGCAATTTCCCGGGCTGTATATAGGTTATGGGTGGAGCTAGTGAGGCAGTTGCCAGTGTAAGCTAGAGTGTTTAGGGTCAAGATGTCGTCTCTGGAGGAGTTATTGGAAGCGGTCCGTGCTGCGGTTCAGGTACATGGAGCGGAGCGCTTGCAGCAGACCATACAGGCTGCTTTGATCCCCCCGTCTACGGCGGCCTTGCCGGCGCGTCCACACAGGACCAGGAGGTCGGTTCCCCCAGAGCGCCTGAGTCCAGAGGCTACACCTCGGGTACGTCGTCGCCTTAGAAGCCCCCCTATGGCCCCTCCACTGCAGTCTGCGGTGCCTGTGCCCGGTTTGGCGCCCAGACGCAGCGGGAGGTGTGTGTCGGCGCGAAGCAGGTCAGCGGGTGAGGGACGGGATGTCCCCGGCCCGGTCTCCCTGGCGGTGAGAGGAAGAGAGCGCAGACAGGCGGGTGTCTCTTCACAGGTGCGGCGTTGTGAGGAGCGAACACTGGCGGCCTTACCGTCGGAGAGGAGGAGCAGTGCGGTCGGGCGGTCCGGCAGCCTGGGCCTTCCATCAGTCAGGGAGGAGAGGTCTTCTGCGCCGCGGCCGGTGGCTTCCGGTCGGCGGCAGGCAAGCGCCGGGTCCAGTGAGCAGGAAGGAGCTGATAGGAGTGAGTGTGCGTCGCGCCCCCTGGCGGTGGGTCGGCGACATTGCGGCATGGCAGGGACTGTGGCTGTTGCTTCGTCTCCTGGCATTTTGTCGCTGGATGCGGCTCACAGCCCTCCTGCTGTGGGGCCCGAAATTTCAATGGGTGACAGAGGAGAAAATATGCGGCCTGGTGATGAGGCCTGTGCTGCAGTCGATTTAGCGGATGACGGTCACCTGCAGTTGCAGGGTGACGGGGGGATGTCACCATTGGAAGAAGGAGAAGTCGGCCCAAACGAAGAATTGGCGGCAGGCGCTTTGGACTTTCCGCTGGATGATGACGCCGTGCCGTGCAGGATGGACGCGCTACTGAGGACACCTGGGAGGAGTTCTGCGGCTGCCGGAGGTGCTATCCGGGGACGGCCAGGTGAGAGATCTACGGGTCAGACTATTGTTGGGGGAGGGGGGGTTGCTGTGTCTCATAATGCGGGGGGTTCTGATGTTTTGGTGCGGGATGTGTTGTCACGCATGATGTCATTGTTGTCACGGCTGGGTACAGGATCTGTTGCGTCCCCGGTGCCAGTCTGGGCTCCGGCGCAAGCGGGTTCGTTGGAACAGGGGCCGGTGCGGGGTTTAATGGGGACAGTGGAAGACGGTGTGGCGGTTGGTACCCAGGGATCTGGGGCGGTTGCGGGTGTTAGGAGTGACATGGGTGATGGCGTGCGGTTGGCGGATGCAGCAAAAGGGGAGATCTATGTGTGTTTTGAGGGGCCGCTGGGGGCTCACTTGAAGCAGGAGATGAAGGATAAGATATGGAAGGATGAATACGTTGAAATTTTTTCGTTGCTTCCATTGGAAAAATTTAATTTAGATAGGGGAAAGCCGGACGAGAGTAAGAAGGAGGAGGAAGAGAGGAGGCGGTACAGGCTTATCCCGCGTACTTTTCAAAATTGGCTTCAAGCCTTTGCAATTTTGGCTAGCGTAGTTGGGGAAAAGGCGCCTGAGCACTGCTCCGCGCTCTTTTGCTATATGGATGCTATTGGTGAGGCGCATCGGACGTATGGGGGTGTTGCGTGGCTTAGGTATGACGAGCAGTTCTGGCAGCGGAAGGCGGTCAGGCCTAGCATTCGTTGGGACCATAAGGACATTGGTCTGTGGATGCGGTTGATGGCGGCACCTAGGATGGGCCCTCAGCCCTTTCGTGGAACGGCCGGGGGCACCTCGGCCTCTGAGTCGCATGGGGGTAATAGAAGGGGGTGTTGCTGGCAGTACAACGAAGGGCATTGCAGGTTCTTGTCTGATTGCCGGTACAAGCATGAGCGCTCCGGTTGTGGCGGCTCCCATAGTTTGTCGCGGTGTTTCAAGCGCGGCAAATGTAAGGGACCCGAGGTTGTGCAGAAGAGGGGTGACGCCG
Organism: Bufo bufo; assembly: GCF_905171765.1. Lineage (NCBI taxonomy): Eukaryota > Metazoa > Chordata > Amphibia > Anura > Bufonidae > Bufo > Bufo bufo. Next base: position 660,126,577 of record NC_053391.1, read on the forward strand.
GTGAGGGTGGAAGAGATGGAGCCCTATTTAAAGAAATATCCAGATAAGGAGGTAGCGCAGCTGTTGTTGGCAGGGTTTACGAAGGGTTTTGTCATTCCGTGCGGATTGGTTGGGCCGCAACGGGCACCCCGGAATTTGTCATCGGCTCTTCGCCATCCGGCAGTTGTGAGAAATAAGATTGATGGTGAGGTTTCTGCCGGAAGGGTGGTGGGTCCTTTTTCTGTGTGTCCGTTGCCGGATTTGTGGGTTTCCCCTTTGGGCTTAGTCCCTAAGAAGGAGCCTAATAAGTTTCGGCTTATTCATCACTTGTCCTATCCGTTAGGTGGGTCAGTGAATGATGGTATAGCGGACGAGTTATGCTCCGTTTCGTACACGTCTTTTGACGAGGCGGTACGGTGGGTCCGGCGTTTTGGGCAAGGCGCCCTGCTTGCGAAAACGGACATTGAGGCCGCTTTTCGTTTGTTGCCTATTCATCCCGATAGCGTGCATTTACTTGGTTTTCAGTGGGATGGCAGTTATTATGTTGATTGTTGTTTGCCGATGGGTTGTGCGATTTCGTGTTCATTGTTTGAATCGTTTAGTTCTTTTCTGGAATGGGTGGTGAAACAGGAGGCAGGATGGAGTTCGGTTTTGCACTACCTGGATGATTTTTTGTTTTTGGGTCCGGCCGGGTCCAGAGTGTGTGCTGTTTTGTTACATACCATGGAAAGGGTGGCTGCGCGCTTCGGTATCCCGCTAGCTGCGGAAAAGACGGAAGGCCCTTCCACGGTTATGAAGTTTTTGGGTATCGAGATTGATAGTGTGGCTATGGAATGTCGTTTGCCTGACAACAAGGTGTCGGATTTGTTGGATGAGGTTGTGTACTTACGGAAGGCGAAGAAGGTTCAGCTTAAGCGGGTTCAATCGGTTCTGGGAAAATTGAACTTTGCGTGTCGCATATTGCCGATGGGGCGGGTTTTTTGTCGTCGTTTGGCGCTTGCGACTGCGGGGGTTACTGCTCCGTTTTACTACTTGCGTTTACCAGCAGCAGTGAAGGAAGATTTGGCGTTGTGGTAGACGTTTTTGTTAGAGTACATTGGGCGGTCTATGTGGATGGAGGCAGTGATTAGTAATGTGGATTTGGAATTGTTCTCTGATGCATCAGGTTCGTGTGGATATGGTGTTTTCTGTAGGGGACAATGGAGTGCGGGGGCGTGGCCGGTTGAATGGAGGCAGGCGGGTTTTCTTACTAACTTGGCTTTGTTGGAGCTTTTTCCGATTGTTTTGGCTACTGAGTTGTGGGGGAACTGGCTCAGGAATCGGCGAGTTCGTTTCTACTGTGACAATATGGGTGTGGTGCAGGCGATCAATAGCCAAACGGCGAACTCACCCCCGGTGTTGAATTTACTGAGGCATCTTGTATTGCGGGGTTTGCAGTTGAATGCATGTTTTGTTGCGGTTCATGTTCCTGGAGTTGATAACTCACTCGCTGATTCCCTTTCTCATTTTCAGTGGGACCGTTTCCGCAGCTTGGCGCCGGGTGCCGAGTTACAGGGGTTGCCTTGCCCCCAGTGGCTCTGGAGCGTGGCCTTGGGGTATCGGCAGGCTTGATTAGGCAGTCTCTTAGTAGAGGTACGTGGTCGGCCTATTCATCAGTGTGGGCGTTGTGGGAGGAGTTGATCGAGCAGGTAGGTGGGGGCAGTAGTTCATTAGAGGATTTTCAGACGTTATTGGTTTTTTGGGTGGGTCAGTCTTATGCTGCGGGTTTGTCATTCTCGGTTGCATCTAAGAGGGTAGAGGCTGTTGCGTTCTGGTTGCGCTTGCGGGGACTGGCCGACGTGTCTAAATGTTTTATGGTGCGGCAAGCTTTAAAGGGTTACCGTCGTAGTGCGTTACGAAAGGATAGTCGCAGGCCGGTTTCGTTTGATGTGTTGCAGATGCTATGGAAGGTGGCGGAGTCTGTTTGTGTGTCGGCATATGAAGTATGTCTGTTTAGGGCGGCTTTTGCGTTAGCTTTTTTCGGGGCTTTTCGTATATCGGAATTGGTTGCAGCTAGTCGCATGGGTGATGGTGGTTTGTTGTGGGAGGATGTTTGGATTGTAGAGGGGGCTTTGAGATGTACGCTCCGTAAGTCTAAGACTGATCAGGATGGTAAGGGTGTGGTTTTGTGGCTTAGGCCGCTATTGGGGTCAGTTTTTTGTCCAGTGCATTGTGTGAAGGAATTTTTGGAGCTGCGTCCTGGCGGTCCGGGTGCGTTGCTGGTTCATAGGGATGGTTCGCGGTTGTCGCGTTTTCAATTTGTGGCTGTTTTCAGAAAATGTTTGGCTGCCGCGGGTCTTCCTGCAAAGGACTTTGCATCTCACTCATTCAGGATTGGGGCCGCGACTGAGGCTTCTAGGTGGGGTCTAGGGGAGGAGGTTATAAAGCGAATTGGGCGTTGGGAGTCCGATTGTTTTCGATCATATGTCAGGCCTCATTTGTTATAGTGTTACAAGGAGGAGTTGGGTTTGTGTCTGTTCTTTATTAAATTGGAGTTTTGCAGTGCTGTTTTTTGACTATGTTTGTTTTTTGCAGGGGCGGCGCCTTGCTTGGCATGGATTTTCGGGCATTCGTACGTCTACTGGGGGGCCTTGCGAGCGGATGTGGGGCGGAACGGTCGTCAATTGGGTTTTCCGATGGAGGATTTGCTGGTCAGGTGGATTGGTTTGAGGGGGCTCCTCTGGGGGCGTGTTTTGCCCAAAATCCATACCAATGTACTGTTAGATCGCCCGCCTGATATCTTAGTTCTTCATGCGGGTGGTAATGATTTGGGGGTTCGGCGGTCCCGTGATGTGATACGGGATATTAAGTTAGACGTTTTGCGTTTGATGTCAGATTTTCCGGAGTTGCTGGTGGTGTGGTCAGAGGTGGTGGCGAGGAGTAGTTGGCGGTTTGCCAGGTCGGTTGAGCGTCTCAATAAAGCGCGGGCCAAGTTGAATAAGGAGGTGGGACGTTTTGTTCGCAGACAGGGTGGTCTGGTGGTTCGACATCGGGAATTGGAGGCTGCATCGCCTCAATTCTTGAGATCCGATGGTGTGCATCTTAATGATATCGGGATTGATATGTGGGCGTTAGGTATTCAGGAGGGTTTGGAAACGGCCCTGAGGGTGTGGCGTGACGCCCACAGGTGAGGTGTCACCGGTGGTCTTCTTGTGGCTGATTGATATGGGATCCTGGGGGAGCAATACAATGGTTTTAAGAGATGCAGGACATGTTGGACCCTGTATCTCATGTGGATGGTGATTGCCGAGGATGGGGCTCCTGTTTGGGCTGAAAGGCCTACAGGAGGAGATACATGAATACTTCAAGGATTTGGTGCCCTTGGGTCGGTGAGTGCGGCCAAGGGTAACCTTGAAGTACAAGGAGAGATGTTTAAGGAAGATACCGCTTGTTGGGTTGCCCTCCAGGATCCTTGTTACGGTACAGTGGCTCATAAGGTTGAAGGATGTGTTAAAATGCTTGTTGGTATTATTGTTATTAATATTATTGTGTGTGTATAATGAAGTTGGCCGTAATGGTCATTTTACCAAAGCAAGAAGGTTTCTGTGTGGTTATTGGAAGAAAAAGGGGTTTGGTAAGGCTAGCCGGAGGAGAATTCTTCCATCCTAGTAAGTCAGAATAGCAACGGAGCGAGGCGCAGACATAGTGGAGTGCGTCTTGACTTGGGGGGAAGACCGCAGGCTAGGAGAGGGTTAATGGTTGGAAGTGTGTTGGGGGTCAGGTTCAGGTGAACGGGGAGGAGTAGCAATTTCCCGGGCTGTATATAGGTTATGGGTGGAGCTAGTGAGGCAGTTGCCAGTGTAAGCTAGAGTGTTTCCCGCCCTCCCGCCCTTGTTTGGGTAGAGAAGGGTATAATTAATGGAGGTGTGATGGTGGCTGATTGATATGGGATCCTGGGGGAGCAATACAATGGTTTTAAGAGATGCAGGACATGTTGGAGCCTGTATCTCATGTGGATGGTGATTGCCGAGGATGGGGCTCCTGTTTGGGCTGAAAGGCCTACAGGAGGAGATACATGGATACTTCAAGGATTTGGTGCCCTTGGGTCGGTGAGTGCGGCCAAGGGTAACCTTGAAGTACAAGGAGAGATGTTTAAGGAAGATACCGCTTGTTGGGTTGCCCTCCAGGATCCTTGTTACGGTACAGTGGCTCATAAGGTTGAAGGATGTGTTAAAATGCTTGTTGGTATTATTGTTATTATTATTATTGTGTGTGTATAATAAAATTGGCCGTAATGGTCATTTTACCAAAGCAAGAAGGTTTCTGTGTAGTTATTGGAAGAAAAAGGGGTTTGGTAAGGCTAGCCGGAGGAGAATTCTTCCATCCTAGTAAGTCAAGCCATTTTGTGCAAATAAATATTTACTTCAGGCCTACACTGGATCAGACCGTGTCAGATACCCCCTCTACATACAGGGGTTTGAATCAAGCATTTGACATACAGCCATTTGAAATACAGCCATTTTGTGCAAATACATTTTTACTTCAGGCCTACACTAGTTCAGGCCCTGTGAGATACTCCCTCTACATACAGGGGTTTGATTCAGGGTTTTGAAATACAGCCTTTTGAAATACAGCCATTTTGGGCAAAGAAATATTTACTTCAGGCCTACACTGGTTCAGGCCCTGTGAGATACTTCCTCTACATACAGGGGTTTGATTAAGGGATTTTAAATACAGCCATTTGAAATACAGCCATTTTGGGCAAAAAAATCTTATATTGAGGCCTAGTCTGGTTCAGGCCGTATGAGATACACCCTTTATATACTGTCGTTCTATTCTACTATTAATTAAACACCCATTTAGGGCAAGATCCTAAATTCAAAAAATATGAGGAGAGCGTCAAATAAGGGACGTGGCCCAGGTCGTGGTGCTGCTGGTGGAGCTCCTGTTGCAGGGAGAGGACATGGTCGATCTGTGCCAGCTACACGCACAAGTGAAACCCCTTCCTCAGGTGCGAGTAGGTGACAAAACTAGTGATGAGCGGGAGGTGCCATATTCGATTTTGCGATATTTCGCGAATATTTGAATGAATATTCGCATTATTTTCGTCGAAATCGAATATTCGTAATTATTTTATTTTTCGCGACTAATATGCGAATACATTTTTCGTACGATTTTTTTTCCTGTATAAGGCAACGTTCCTATGACTATGGCTAGGCTAATATGTGTATTTTACGAAATTTCTTAATACTGCTCTAACTTCGTCTTTTAGAATATTCGTAATATTCTAAAAGACGGAGTTAGAGCAATATTATGAATATTCTAAAAGACGAAGTTAGAGCAATATTAAGAAATTTCGTATAATAAACATAGATTGTAATTTAGCTAATATAGTGCTATAATAATTTTTTTTTCTTATCTAATTTTTTTGGCCTCTTCTGAACTTCAGTTTTTGGAAAATATGTACACTATTAAAAAAATTACTTTAGCAGTAAATTAGCTAAATTACAATCTATATGTGTATTTTACGAAATTTCTTAATACTGCTCTAACTTCGTCTTTTAGAATATTCGTAATATTGCTCTAACTCCGTCTTTTAGAATATTACGAATATGCCGTATTTTTCGTATTTTTCGACTATAGTGCTATATTCTTGATTTTCGTATATAGCACTATTTTCGAAAAATTTCGAGTCATTTCATCAGTCAAGTATTACTATTTTTATTGCTAATGCTTAAAGCTTGTGTGCGGATTGCATGTTGTAAAGACGTTTTTTTTTCGCAAAGGCAAAGGCTAGGTTATGTTCCATGACAAGCAACAGTGCCGAGAATTCACTTGACATGTAAAAAGTGTTCAGTTACTCATATAATCTTGACTCTTTCTTATATTGAATGCGAAAATTCGCTACCATTAAATTCGTAAAAAAATTCTGTTCGTGTAATAGTTAGCTGGCTCATCCCAATACTCATATAATTTTGACTCTTTCTTATATTGTATGCGAAAATTTGCTACCATTAAATTCGTAAAAAAATTCTGTTTGTGTAATGGTTAGCTGGCTCATCCAAACTACTGTTAGCTGCTTTTGCTTACAGCTTGTGTGCGATTTATAATATGTGAGTTGTTCTAAATGCATTAGGCCTAATAAATTATATTTCTATTACTTTATTAGCTTAAAAGGAAATTTCGTTTTAACGAATATAGAGGCAAATATTCTTATTCTTCGCGAATTCTCGAAGTTGCGATATTCGCGATAAAAATTCGCAATTCGAATATTCGCGCTCAACACTAGACAAAACCTGCAGCGGTATTTGGTCGGTAGAGATGTCCCGAACTATTCGCCGGCGAACACTGCTTGTTCGCGTTCGCCGCAGCGGGCGAACATATGCGATGTTCGGTCCGCCCCCTATACGTCATCATTGAGCAAACTTTGACCCTGTACCTCACAGTCAGCAGACACATTCCAGCCAATCAGCATACCCTCCCTCCCAGACCCTCCCATCTCCTCTAAAAAAGCAGCCCTCTTAGATTCATTCTGATGCTGCAGTGTTAGTTAGAGCAGAGAGAGTGCAGCTGCTGATGAATTAATAGGGAAATCGTTAGCTAGGCCAGTGTTCTGTGTCCACTCCAGTCCTCAAAGACTCATCTGCTGTAAGGATAGAGTCCTGACAGCACCCTAAAAAGCCCTTTTTAGGGCTGGTACATCAGTCTGCTTTTATTTATTTTTTTGATATATATATATTGCAGTTGCCTGCCCGTGTGTGAGAGGTCACAGGCCCACAGACTGTACTGTGCCCACTGCCCACCACTCATATAGGGTGGCACAGTACCTTGCTGTTAAAAAGTTCATTAAATTTTTCCTCTGTAATATAATTGCAGTTGCCTGCCAGTAAATGTCAGGCCCACAGACTGTACTGTGCCCACTGCCCACCACTCATATAGGGTGGCACAGCACCTTGCACGCATAGTACCACTAATCTAAAAAAAAATGACAGGCAGATGCAGGCCACCCCGCAGGGGCCGTCGTGGTCGTGGTGCTGTGATTTCCTTTGGCCCTAGAATAATGCCCAGTATTCAGAGGCCACGTACCCTGAACTCGAAAAATTCTGAGGACATAGTTGACTGGCTTACACAGGACACCCAATCTTCTACAGCTTCCGCTCGGAACCTTGACGCACCATCCTCCTCCAGCTCAGCTTCAGGCACCTATCAAGTTACCACTCACCCGCCCGCCGCCACCACCAACACTAGCACCACAGCCGCTTCACTTGATCTGTCAGAGGAGTTATTTACACATCAGTTGGAAGAAATGAGTGATGCGCAACCATTATTGCCAGAGGATGTAGATAACAGGGATATGTCTCAGTCAGGCAGCATTACACACATGGACGTACGGTTTGATGATGATGAAGATGTTGTACCCGCTGCTGCTTCCTTTGCTGAGTTGTCAGACACAAGTGAAGCGGTTGATGATGACGATGTGTCCGTGGATGTCACGTGGGTGCCCGCTCGAAGAGAAGAAGAACAGGGGGAAAGTTCAGATGGGGAGACAGAGAGGAGGAGGAGACGAGTTGGAAGCAGGGGGAGGTCGTCGCAAGGAGCTAGTGGCACAGTCAGACAGCATGTATCGGCACCCGGGGTCAGCCAGACAGCACGCCAATCAACGCATGCTGTTGCCACCACCAGAATGCCGTCATTGCAAAGCTCAGCAGTGTGGCATTTTTTTTGTGTCTGCCTCTGATAACAGCGATGCCATTTGCAACCTGTGCCAAAAGAAACTGAGTCGTGGGAAGTCCAACACCCACCTAGGTACAACTGCTTTGCGAAGGCACATGATCTCACATCACAAACGCCTATGGGATCAACACATGATGAGTACAAGCAGCACACAAACTCAAAGCCACCATCCTCCTCCTGGTCCAGCATCTTCAGCCACGTCAACCACTGCTGTCCTCCTTGCCCCCTTTCAACCACCCGCCACTCCGCCTCTCACCTTCAGTAGTTCCTGCTCATCTGCCCACAGTCAGGTGTCTGTCAAGGAAATGTTTGAGCGTAAGAAGCCAATGTCACAGAGTCACCCCCTTGCCCGGCGTCTGACAGCTGGCTTGTCGGAACTCTTAGCCCGCCAGCTTTTACCATACAAGCTGGTGGAGTCTGATGCCTTCAAAAAATTTGTAGCTATTGGGACACCGCAGTGGAAGGTACCCAGCCGAATTTTTTTTTCACAAAAGGCAATCCCCAACCTTTACTCTATTGTGGAAAAGGAAGTCATGGCATGTCTGGCACACAGTATTGGGGCAAGGGTCCATCTGACCACTGATACCTGGTCTGGGCAGGTATATCACGTACACTGCACATTGGGTAAACCTGCTGACGGCTGCCAAGCATGGAATGCGTGGCTCTGCAGCGGAGTTGGTGACACCGCCACAACTTGCAGGCAGGCCTGCTGCCACCTCCTCTACTCCTCCTACTCCATCCTCTTTGCTAACCTCCTCGGCTGAGTCTTCTTCTGCTGCTGCGTCTTGCTCCACATCAACTTCACCCCCCTAGCTCCCCGGGGCTATTCCACATCCCGGATACGACAGTGTCACGCCGTCTTGGGGTTGACTTGCCTGAAAGCAGAGAGTCACACTGGACCAGCACTCATGTCCGCCCTGAACGCACAGGTGGATCAGTGGCTGACCCCGCACCAACTGGAGATTGGCAAAGTCGTGTGTGACAACGGAAGCAATTTGTTGGCGGCATTGAATTTGGGCAAGTTGACACATGTGCCGTGCATGGCACATGTGTTGAATCTGATCGTACAACGCTTTGTGTATAAGTACCCAGGCTTACAGGACGTCCTCAAGCATGCCAGGAAGGTGTGTGGCCATTTCAGGCGTTCCTACACGGCCATGGCACTTTTCAGATATTCAGCGGCGAAACAACATGCCAGTGAGGCGCTTGATTTGCGACAGCCCGACACGTTGGAATTCAACACTCCTAATGTTCGACCGCCTGCTCCAACAAGAAAAAGCCGTCAACGAGTATTTGTATGACCGGGGTGCTAGGACAGCCTCTGCAGAGCTGGGAATTTTTTGGCCACGTTACTGGACGCTCATGCGCAATGCCTGTAGGCTCATGCGTCCTTTTGAGGAGGTGACAAACCTAGTCAGTCGCACCGAAGGCACCATCAGCGACCTCATCCCATTTGTTTTCTTCCTGGAGCGTGCCCTGCGAAGAGTGCTGGATCAGGCCATAGCGTGAAGAGGAAGCGGAAGAGTTGTGGTCACCATCACCACCAGAAACAGCCTTATCATCATCGCTTGCTGGACCTGCGGCAACGCTGGAAGAGGAGTCTGAGGAAGAGGAGTCAGAGGAGGAATGTGGCTTTGAGGAGGAGGAAGACCAACCACAGCAGGCATCCCAGGGTGCTCGTTGTCACCTATCTGGGACCCGTGGTGTTGTACGTGGCTGGGGGGAAGAACAGACCTTCAATGAGATCAGTTAGGACGAGGAACGGGCATGAGTAGCTCGGCATCCAACCATGTGCAAATGGAGTCTTTCATGCTGTCATGCCTGTTGAGGGACCCTCGTATAAAAAGGCTGAAGGAGAACGACCTGTACTGGGTGGCCACGCTACTAGACCCCCGGTATAAGCAGAAAGTGCCTGAAATGTTACCAAATTACCGGAAGTCGGAAAGAATGCAGCAGTTCCAAAACAAGTTAAAAAGTATGCTTTACACAGTGTATAAGGGTGATGTCACAGCACAACGGCAATCTAACAGGGGAAGAGGTGAAAGTAATCCTCTTCCTACCATGAACACGCCGACAAGGACAGGACGCTTTACAGACGTGTTGTTGATGGAGGACATGTAGAGCTTTTTAAGTCCTACGCATCGCCAAAGCCCTTCGGGGTCCACCCTCAGAGAACGACTCGACCGACAGGTAGAAGACTACCTTGCCTTAACTGCAGATATCGACACTCTGAGGAGTGATGAACCCCTAGACTACTGGGTGTGCAGGCTTGACCTGTGGCCTGAGCTATCCCAATTTGCGATAGAACTTCTGGCCTGCCCCGCTTCAAGTGTCCTGTCAGAAAGGACCTTCAGCGCAGTAGGAGGTATTGGAACTGAGAAGAGACGTCGCCTAGGTCAAAAAAGTCTAGATTTCCTCACCTTTATTAAGATGAATGAGGCATGGATCCCGAAGGGACTGACAGTGGGGGATGCATTTGACTAAAAAAGGCCTGATGAGATGCCTTGGGCTAAAAATGGTCCCCACGCTGCTGTATTTAATCTCTGCATGCCGGATGACTTGCGTGACTTCTCTGCCACCAACTAGGGTTCAAGCCGCAATGTTTTAGGGCACTTTCTGCCTGGGAAACATCAATTTTCAGGCATGAAAAAGCAGGTATTGTTGCAGCCGCTGCTGTAGCAGCGGGCGGAAAAATTGATGTTTCCCAGGCAGAAAGTGTCAATTCCCCTTCGTGATCGTTACCTTGTTGTGGTGAAGGGGCTTGCGTATCACAATGAAGCGATCACCTCTATGAGTGTGTTGGCAATGTTGGCACACCCCAGATGATAAGGTCGTTGCTTCATTGTGAACAGACCAAAAGCGATCGGCTGGATAATTTTTCATAGAAAAAACATTAATTTTCTTTGTCATCATCTAAGGTGATCATTAAAGCCTACTAGGCCAACAATGGGCCCACACTGCAGAATCATTGTTTTCTGGGTCACTTAACTGTCACTGAACTACCTCAGCACGACCATAGGCTTTGAAAAACCGCCATCGCCTGCAATCTCCCGAACGTGCGCACGAGCACAGTCATCACTACACCAAGATTGACGCATAGAGGAATAAAATGTATGTCATGAGTGTGTCAACTATTGACAACTCTTTGCGGTTGTTTGCGGTGCGTTAAACGGGGAGTTTGGTCTGTCAGAGTTTGGTTTGTCACTGTGAAGCGGGCGTAACCCTTACACTACCTGATCGATACAACATCATACCTGATCGTATACACACACTGGATGTTTTAAAGTATGTTATTCCAAACAATTTAGGAATGTTAGGTGATTCATGCCCTTTATGGATTAAAACCTGACTCTGCATTAACTACGTAATTTTCCATGGGAGTTTTGCCATGGATCCCCCTCCGGCATGCCACAGTCCAGGTGTTAGTCCCCTTGAAACAACTTTTCCATCACTATTCTGGCCAGAAAGAGTCCCTGTGGGTTTTAAAATTCGCCTGCCTATTGAAGTCTATGGCTGTTCGCCCGGTTCACCCATTCGCGAATGAAAAATTTTATGTTCGCGACATCTCTACAGTGGTCGGGCCTAATGATGCTCTGCAAATGGTGAGGCCTGAACAAGAACAGGCGATAGTAGATTGGGTTGCTGACAGTGGATCCAGTTCCTTCACATTGTCTCCCACCCAGTTCCCTGCTGAAAGACCACAGTTGGCACCTGCAGCTGCACCTGTCTTTAACCTCACCCCCTTGCAAATCAGCCAAGCAGTCTGAGCCCCAAGTCATGCAGCAGTCTCTTCTTCTTTTTGATGACTGTTAGCAGGGTTTCCCAGGGCCATCCACCTAGCCCTGCCTGTAACAGGGCGCCGAAGGCACACTCGGTCTCCCATCAGCCGCAGACCTGCTGCATAGCTTCAGGAGCTAGGATCTGTGCTCAGCCTCATTCACAGGGCGGCTTTTGCTAGCTGGGAGGCTCCCTGCTCCTAGGTCTGCCTTGAGCGCCGAGCTGATCACTCGGTGCTCGACTTGTTTGTCTGTCGGTTATGTGACGCTGGCCATGTCACATGACCCTCACTCCCCACTATAAATACAGGCAGCCTGCTGGCTACAGGTTGCCTGTGTTTTTTTAACAAAACACGGAGGCTCGTATTGCATTACTCCTTCTTTACTGAAATTCCACAGCAGCAAAGAATTTACATAAAAAACCAAAGACAACCCCAAATAACCCCTCCCATTAGTCAGTCCATAAATAGGTCCTCCCCTGTCATCTCTTCCTCTTTCTTTGCTGCTGCCCACAGCAGATAAGTGTCTCTCTGGTTTATTCCTATTTGAGATTTTCTTGAATCATATTATTGTTATATTATCTCTGTCTAATAGCCTTATTAGGTTATGATTTTTACCTCATGCGTATAATATCGTATTGTTTTTATATTCATTGTGCTTGGGGGGTTTAATGTTTCTTTAATGTTTCTTAATGTTTTCTTTTCTTCCCTGACTCATTTCCTTTTCTTGTGGGATATGGAATTCTTCTGACCTTCTAATTTGGTTGCGATTCTTCCGTTCCGGCCCCCCATCCTCCCCCCGTTTTTCCCTTTGCCTACCTTTCTGCCGGCGCCATTTATTCCCTGTTCTTCTAGCCGTTCGCGCTTCTTGCCGCCCGAAGTCTCGCGATTTGCGGGATTTCGGCGGCAGTCACGCACGGGGGAAGCGCCGGGTCAAAGATTCTTGGGCGCCATTTTGTTTCTCAGTGGGCGTCTATTCAGCCTGCGGCGCCGAGACTGGACATCTCGGCCGCCATATTAGTACCCCACTGGTATTGTTGGGTGTAGGGGGCGTTCTTGCCCCTCCCCCTCTGCCTCCTTGTTTGTTCCGGCGGCGCCATTTTCCACCGCACGTCGGACATCGGTGCCTGCTTCTGCCAGCGCTCAATATCTCAGTTAGGTTTTTTGTTATTGCTCGCTTGTTCTAGGATTTACTCAGGAGTGACTAACTCCTTCTATCATGTCCCTTCCTAGTGATATTCCCTCTATTCCCTCTACCCTGATGGGCCCCACCACTAGCTCTACCCCGCTCCCTATGGGGTCAGATCACGGCCATACTGAGCCCCAGGTTGTAGATCTGAAGCAATCTATTTCTGCAGCAATTGCAAACGCCATGGGCAATATGTCCTCCATGATTTCACAATCTATCACCCAGGCACTCAGAGTGCAGAACCCTGTCATTACCCCGACTGTTGCCCCGGTCGATGTACTCTCCAGAACTGATTGTAATGATAGCTTAGTTCTTTCAAAAGACAACGTGCCTAGGTCACGTAAAAGAGCCTGTCCGCGGCAGGCGGAAAAAGCGCGCCCCTGGAAGTCCGCTCGGGCTCGGCCCGAACCCAGTTCTGACTCGGATATAGAGTCTAAGGAGGAGGTTTGGAATGAGGGTCATTATACCTCGGATGTAGACCTTGATGGGGTCCAGGTGGCTGATGACTTAAATGGGCTTTCCCCGCCGCTTCACACCCCTTCTAGTGCGGGTCCAGAAGCCATTACCCCGGGACATGATTCCCTTGTTGATCCACAGGGCGAACCCCTGTTTGATCCAGACAGCCTCCACCACCCAAGGTCGGCTGAGTGGCTACCCATTCCACATGTGGCCCAATATTTAGAGAATAGGGTGAGGAAGCCACTTTCTAAAGAAACCTGTAACAAATTAAAGGCAGAATGCCCCCGTCCCTTAGCGCCGAATAAGGTGTGTGAGACACCCAATGTTGATCCTAAGATGATCCAATTCCTCTCTAAGACAGGGTTCAATCCCTGCAAGGGCCTAGACTCCACTCTTCGGGCTTGTCAAGACAAGCTCTTGGACAATCTGGGGCCCCTAACAAAAATATTTGAGTTGGCTGAGACAGCCAGGACAGAGGGCACAACCATAGACCCAGAAGTACTCAGTGGCTGGGCACAACGCGCCATTTGCTTAGTAGGAAATGTCGATTCCTCGCTCTCCATTGAACGGAGGAAGGCGCTTCTCATAAAAATTGAACCAAAACTGTCTAACATGGCACTAACTGAGGCGGGTAAGGAGGCTCAGGGGCTCCTCTTTGGCGATAGCTTTATTAAGGACTTAGGCAAATTTGTGGGAGCCTTTACTGCGCTCGATAAAGCCCAGAGCTCGATGCGCAAAGTATTCCATGGGCGTGTCTCTAATAGGGCCGGCAGTTTCAGGGGCCGACTGTCCGGCCATGTCCAGTTCCAGACGCGTGGAAACGGTCGAGGTCCCTATAATCAGCGCCCCTCGTTCCAAGATCAGAGGCAGCAGTCCTCCTTCTTCCCATCCAGGGGTCAAGCGTATCGCTCCAGGGGATTCAGAGGCAATTCTGGATCAAGACGTCCACTCGGTAAGTCCTCAAAACCTATTTGTTTCTTCCAACCCTTGTATCGGGGGCAGGCTCCGACATTTTTTACCCGCTTGGAACCGTGTCACCTCCGATCCGTGGGTGCTAGCCACGGTCCAAGGATTTCGGATAGATCTGATAGTTTCCCATCTGTCACTTCCAGAATCCCATGTGCTAGTTCTTGCAGAACCGGCCCGGTCTTGTATGGACCAAGAGCTCCGTTCACTTGTGGACAAAGGGGCAATAGAGAGAGCTCCACCCCACTCTGTCGGGGTTGTCAGCAATGTTTTTCTGGTGGAAAAAAAAGGAGACCAGTTCCGACCAGTAATAGATTTACGGAATCTGAACAGGTTTGTGTGTTACCGCCATTTGAAAATGGAGGGTATTCATTTACTCAGGGACCTTCTGCTTCCGGGGGACTGGATGGTGAAGTTGGACCTGAAGGATGCTTACCTGACGGTACCTGTAGCCCCCCAGTCCTGACTGCTCCTCCAGTTTCGCTGGCACGACCACCTCTGGCAGTTCACTTGCCTGCCGTTTGGCCTCTCGTCAGCTCCCTGGTGTTTTACCAAATTGATGAGGTCGTGGTTGCGTGACTCCGCAGCCAGGGTATTCATTTAGTGATCTATCTACAGTAGACGATATCCTCTTCATGGCTCAATCTCCATCGGAACTTCTAACCCACCTGCGATCTGCAGTGTCCCTTATTACCGGTCTCAGTTTTGTCATCAACACCGAGAAATCCTGTCTGCAACCTTCCAGGTCGATGGAATTTCTGGGATTTGTGGTGAACTCCAGCGAACAGACCCTATGCCTTCCAGGACCCAAAGTCAGGGCCATACGAAAGGAACTACGTCACGCTCTGAGACTTCCTCGAATCTCGCTGCGTCATCTGGCACGCATTATCGGCCTCCGCTCCTCCTCCATCCAGGCGATTTTTCCGGCACCTCTTCATTATCGAGCCTTGCAACGGCTCAAGATCGCCCACCTGCAAGCGGGAGTATCCTATGCGGACGTGTTGACCCTGGATCGCGAGACGAGGGACGAGCTCGTGTGGTGGATCTCTAACCTCAACGCAAAGTTTTTTAGCTTTCAAGGAAAGCTGTAAACTTTATTTTTGACTACGTCCTCACTCCTCTGGTCCTGATCCACAGAGGGTTGGTATTATCATCTCCCTGCTTCAAGGGGACCCCCAGGAATGGGCCCCCTTGTCTTAATTCTGTGGACCTCTTTTTCCAGGCGTTAGGGGTTCTTTATGATGAACCAGACCGAGCCTCTGTGGCAGAATCCAATCTTAAGTCCCTCACTCAGGGAAATCGTCCCATGGAGGATTATTGTACGTAGTTCCGCAAGTGGTGCGTTCCCTCGGGTTGGAACGAACCAGCGCTCAAATGTCAATTTAGGGCAGGCTTGACTGAGAAGTTAAAAGACATGTTGGTTTGTTATCCCTGTCCTGACTCTTTAGAGGAGACCATGACGCTAGCCATCAGACTAGATAGATGGATCAGAGAGAGACAGCGAGAGCATTTGTTTTCTCCTCATACCCTTCTTCAACCTGAGGTTTCCCCCATTGAACCCAAGATGAAGGCCCACTCGGATGAGCCCATGCAACTCGGGATGACGCAAAGAGAGCTACGCCGTCGTCGAGGCTCTTGTTTTTATTGTGGGGATCCCGACCACTGGATCCATCAGTGTCTTAAAGCTCCGCCTTCTGGAAAGTCATCCAAATCTGAAGTATTCAAGGACAAGGTACTCCCGGAGGTGGTAAGAAGTAAATTATTGTTGCTGGTTTCTATTGCCTTTGGAGTATTAAAGGGGTCAGGAAATGCCTTTGTGGATTCAGGGTCAGCTTTTAGTTTTATTGATTACAAATTTGTTGAACAAATGGGAATTCCTATACTAGAATTGTCCACCCCGATCCAGGTTGTCGCCATCGATTCTACCCCGCTGCTAGGGGTCATTGTAAAACTCAATACTCCGGTTACCCTGTCTGTGCCACTCAGAGAAATGCTCTTTCTTTGTTTTAGAGAATCTTCCTGTTCAGGTAGTCCTTGGTATGCCCTGGCTTCAGCAACACAATCCGGTCATTAACTGGAGTTCGGGCGAGTTAGAGAGATGGGGGCCTAACTGTAGTTCTTGCTTAACCGTAGTTCAAGCTGGGTTTTTTTTATCAGATATTATTCCTCATTTTATTTCTGATTATTCAGATGTTTTTTCCACCACTGAGACAGATACTCTCCCTCCCCATAGGTCTTATGACTGTGTTATCGACTTGGTACCCGAGTCTAAATTTCCTAAAGGAAGGATTTATAATCTTTCCGGTCCTGAGCGCAGGGCCATGAAAGACTATATCCAGGAGAGTCTCAAGAAGGGACATATTAGGCCCTCCACCTCTCCCCTGGGAGCAGGATTCTTTTTCGTTAAAAAGAAGGACGGTGGTCTCAGGCCCTGCATTGACTATAGAAATTTGAATAAAATCCATATTAGGAATCAGTATTCCATCCTGTTGATTCCTGATTTGTTTAACCAGATTTTGGTTGCTTCGTGGTTTTCTAAATTTGATTTGAGAGGAGCGTATAACCTAGTTCGTATTAAGGAGGGAGATCAGTGGAAAACTGCTTTTAATACTCCAGAGGGACACTTTGAGTATCTTGTTATGCCATTCGGTCATTGCAATGCCCCAGCTGTGTTTCAGAATTTCATGAACGACATTTTTAGAGAACTCATCGGCCAAGTTATGATTGTTTATCTCGATGATATTCTTGTCTTTTCACCTGACTGGGATTCTCCTGTGTCTCACATCAGATTGGATCTTCAAATCCTCAGGGAGAATCATCTGTCCGTTAATTTGAGAAATGTTTGTTTGGAGTTCAAGAGATTCCTTATCTCGTCTATATTCTTACTCCTCATTCATTTAAAATGTATCCCAGTAAGGTTCAGGCTATCCAAGACTGGGTAAGACCATCCTCCTTAAAGGCACTCCAACGCTTTTTAGGATTCGCCAATTTTTACCGTAAATTCATAAAGAATTTTTCTGTCATTGTCAAGCCCCTTACTGACTTAACTAAAAAAGTACAAACAAAAATGGAAGAGCAGCACAACTGGACCTTTAGACCAAAACCGGAATGCAACAGCCACGATGGGACCGTAGATCCACAGCAGTCCAGGCACAGCAATGAAAAATGGTAGTCACAGCAGCATATCCAGTGCGTCTTTTATTGGAAGCCTTGAGTGCACACACAAACAAAGTACGACGTTTCGGCTACGCAGTAGCCTTTGTCAAGTCTGCGTAGCCAAAACGTCATACTTTGTTTGTGTGTGCACTCAAGGTTTCCAATAAAAGACGCACTGGATATGTTGCTGTGACTACCATTTTTCTTAACTAAAAAAGGTTCTGATCTGGTTACCTGGTCGTTGGAGGCCTGTTGGGCCTTTGATACCCTTAAAAATTGTTTTCAGATGGCTCCAGTCTTATTTCAGCCCGATACCGAGGAACCTTTTGTGGTGGACGTTGATGCCTCAGAGGATGGTGTGGGGGCCACCTTTTCTCAGGGGTCTTCTAACCTCACAAATTTAAGGCCATGCGCCTTCTTCTTTCGTAAGTTCAGTCCTTCGGAGAGAAATTACAATATTGGAAACCACGAATTACTGGCCATAAAATGGGCATTTGAGGAAGGCATTTTTTAGAAGGGGCTAGACACCGTATTACTGTCCTCACCGATCATAAGAACTTAGTCTTTCTTGAGGCGGCCAAACCCTTAATCCTAGACAAGCCAGATGGGCCCTGTTTTTTACTCATTTTAATCTTTCTGTTACTTTCAGACCAGGTAGTAAAAATATTAAGGCAGATGCCTTATCCCTGAGTTTTAATGCCGTCCAACCTCCTGACACCCCCCCCCCCAGAACCCATCTTGCCAGCAAGCTGTCACAACCAGACAGCTGAGAAGCTCTGACAGGAGCTGTCCAGAACCTCCTCCTTGAGTTTCTTTGTTTTGATTTCAGTTCCTCATCTCGTTAGCCTATCTCAGCTGTCATGCAGTTGGACTGATTGCTTCCCTTTAAGTTCCTCCCCATGATGCATTAGGTTGCGGCTTATACAACTTCCTGGAGTGTGTGTGCATGCCTTTCATAGTTCCCAGTCGTCTGCAAGATAAGTACTGTTTATGTATTTGTGATTGTCTGTTTGCTGGATCCAGGTGACCCTGGCTCCCTCCGTATCTGTGTAGGGGGCCGGTGGTCTTGTCCCCTCACTATTGTAGGGTCTTCAGCTGTAAGATAGTCGAGGTACGTGGATATGCGCCCATCCACCTTTGGGGTGTTTGCATAGGCTGATCAGTCAGGGAGAGTGGCAGGTCTCATGCAGGGGTCTCCCTTTTGTTCCTTAGTTGTGGATCCAGTGACTCATAGATTATATTGTATTGTCTTGTTTCCCTGTACACCATCCGTGACATTATAGGCCGCCAAAACCGTCTCAAGCATGGATCTGGTTTCACTTTTGGCTGAACGCTTCCAGGGTCTTTCATTGGAGGTAGCTGATCTCCGTAAGACTTTTTCTCAGTTTCAAGTGACCGGTTCAGCTTGCGTTCATGGAGTTTGTTCTGAGCCTAAGATCTCACTCCCGGATACGTTCTCCGGGGGTAGTGAGAATTTTGTGCGTTTTAGAGAGGCTTGCAAACTCCATTTTCGCCTTCTTCCCCATTCCTCTGGTGATGAGGAACGGAGGGTGGGGATCATTATATCGCTGCTAGGGGTAACGCTCAGTCCTGGGCCTTTTCGCTGCTGGAGGTGGCACGGCCCCTCCGTTCAGTGGATGAATTCTTTTTAGCCCTGGGTCAGATATATGATGATCCGGATCGTATTGCTCTGGCTGAGTTTAGACTACGTCTGTTATGCCAGGGTAAACAATCCGCAGAGATATACTGCTCAGAATTTCGGAGATGGGCAGCTGATACTGGTTGGAATGATGCTGCACTCCGAAGTCAATTTTGCAATGGTCTTTCAGAAGGATTGAAAGATGCATTTGCCTTTCATGAGAGACCTACCTCCTTGGATTCTGCTATGTCTCAGGCCGTTCGTATTGACAGGCGTCTTAGAGAGAGAGGAGAGATCTCTCCTTCCTGTCATGCTCAGACCCGGGACAGTGCAGCGGTCCCATTCTGTGCGCAGGGGTCTCAGTCGCTGTCAGCCCCTTCTGAGCAGGAGCCCATGCAGCTGGGGTTGATTGCCTCAGACAATAGAAGATTCAGCCCGCATGGGAGGGTTTGTTTTTGTTGTGGAGGTATAAATCATTTGGCAAATGTGTGTCCCTCTAGGAGATTCAGGCAGTTTTCTGAGAGTAATAAAGAAACAAAAAGGAAAAAATCTTTTAAAAATGTTCCGTCTGTTACTATTGGCAGGGTTGAGGCGGAAATTGAAGGTTTTCCGTTTGCTTGTAGTTCCATTTTTGTACTGCCTGCTAGGGTGGCGATAGAGAGCAAGAGCATTTTTTGTGAGATTTTTGTGGATAGTGGAGCAGCTGTCAATCTCATTGATCATCAATTTGCAATAACTTATGGTTTCCAGGTATGCACTTTGGGAAAGGATATTCCTGTTTTTGCTATTGATTCCGCTCCACTTTCTCAGAAATCATTAAAGGGCATAGTTTACAATATCCATTTAATTGTGAGTGATGCTCATGTTGAGGATGTGTCATGTTTTGTCCTTAGCGGTTTGCCTACTCCTCTAGTGTTGGGGCTACCCTGGCTCACTAAACATAACCCCACCATTGATTGGCAAGCGAGAAAAATAAATGGTTGGAGTGACTTTTGCAGAGAGAATTGCCTCATGACATCTGTTTCTGAGGTTTCTACTAAGACTGTTCCACCTTTCCTCTCTGAATTTTTGGATGTCTTCTCTGAGAGTGGAGTTCAGGATTTGCCTCCGCACAGGGAGTACGATTGCCCTATTAATCTCATCCCAGGCGCCAAGCTGCCTAAATCTCGTTTATACAATCTTTCCCAACCTGAGAGGGTCGCTATGCGTGCTTATATCTCTGAGAGTCTGAGAAAAGGACACATACGACCCTCGAAGTCACCTGTTGCCGCTGGTTTTTTCTTTGTTAAGAAAAAAGATGGTTCTTTAAGACCTTGTCTGGATTTCAGGGAGCTGAACAGTATCACTATTCGTGACCCTTATCCGCTTCCTCTGATTCCGGACCTGTTTAACCAGGTTGTTGGGGCTAAAGTATTTTCCAAATTAGACCTAAGAGGGGCATACAACCTGGTCAGGGTCAGAGAAGGAGACGAATGGAAGACGGCTTTCAATACCCCTGAGGGCCATTTTGAGAATTTGGTTATGCCTTTTGGTTTGATGAATGCCCCAGCCGTTTTTCAGCATTTCGTGAACAGCATTTTCTATCATTTAATGGGAAAATTTGTATTAGCGTATTTGGATGACAGTTTGATTTTTTCTCCTGATTTCAAGACTCATAAGGAACACTTATGTCAGGTCTTGCTCATCCTGCGGGAGAATAAATTATACGCGAAACTGGAAAAATGTGTGTTTGCGGTTCCAGAAATTCAATTTCTGGGGTTTCTTCTCTCCGCTTCTGGTTTTTGCATGGACCCCGAGAAGGTCCGCGCTGTGCTTGAGTGGGAGCTTCCTGAGAATCAGAAGGCGCTGATGCGTTTTTTGGGCTTTGCCAATTATTACAGGAAATTTATTTTGAATTATTCCTCTGTTGTTAAACCACTCACTGATATGACCAGAAAGGGGGTAGATTTTTCTTCCTGGTCGGTAGAGGCGCGTAAGGCCTTTTCTAATATCAAGGAGAGTTTCGCTTCCGCTCCCATCCTGGTACAACCTGATATTTCTTTACCCTTCATAGTTGAGGTTGATGCTTCTGAGGTGGGTGTGGGTGCGGTCTTGTCTCAGGGTTCCTCTCTTGCCAAATGGCGACCGTGTGCCTTTTTCTCGAAGAAACTCTCCTCCGCAGAGAGAAATTACGATGTGGGAGATAGGGAGTTGTTGGCCATCAAGTTAGCTTTTGAGGAATGGCGCCATTGGCTAGAGGGAGCCAGACACCCTATTACCGTGTTTACTGACCATAAGAATCTGGCCTACTTGGAGTCAGCCAAGCGTCTAAACCCGAGACAGGCCAGATGGTCTTTGTTCTTTTCAAGGTTTAATTTTGTTGTCACGTTCCGCCCTGGGGTTAAGAATGTGAAGGCAGATGCCCTGTCACGTTGTTTTCCGGGAGGTGGGAATTTTGAAGACCCGGGTCCCATTTTGGCTGAAGGTGTGGTGGTCTCTGCTCTTTTTCCTGAATTGGAGGCAGAGGTGCAGGCAGCCCAGTCGGAGGCTCCTGATCTTTGTCCTCCTGGGAGGTTGTTTGTGCCTCTCACTTTAAGACACAAGATTTTTAAGGAACACCACGATACGGTCCTTGCTGGGCACCCGGGGGCAAGAGCCACACTGGATCTCATCGCTCGGAGATTCTGGTGGCCTGCGCTTCGTAAGTCGGTTGAGGGTTTTGTGGCAGCCTGCGAGACTTGCGCTCGTGCCAAAGTCCCTCATTCACGGCCATCAGGTCCTCTCCTTCCCTTACCCATTCCTTCCCGTCCTTGGACACATCTGTCCATGGACTTCATAACGGACCTGCCTCGTTCCTCGGGGAAGGCTGTGGTGGTGGACCGTTTTAGCAAAATGGTGCATTTCATCCCTTTTCCTGGTTTGCCCAATGCTAAGACGCTGGCGCAGGCATTTATTGACCACATTGTCAAATTGCATGGTATCCCTTCAGACATAGTCTCTGATAGGGGCACGCAGTTTGTTTCCAGATTCTGGAAGGCTTTCTGTTCTTGCTTGGGGGTTTGGTTGTCATTCTCTTCTGCTTTCCACCCGCAGTCGAATGGCCAGACAGAGCGCGTCAATCAGAATCTGGAGACATATCTGCGCTGTTTTGTGGCGGAGAATCAGGAGGATTGGTGTTCGTTTTTGTCCCTTGCTGAGTTTGCTTTAAATAACCGTCGTCAGGAGTCCTCTGATAAGTCACCATTATTTGGTGCATATGGGTTTCATCCGCAGTTTGGGACTTTCTCGGGAGAGGGGTCTTCTGGTTTACCTGATGAGGACAGATTCTCCTCGTCTTTGTCATCTATTTGGCAAAAGATTCAGGATAATCTAAAGAGCATGAGTGAGAGATATAAGCGTGTGGCGGATAAGAGACGCGTGCCTGGTCCGGACCTGAATGTTGGTGATCTGGTGTGGTTGTCTACCAAGAATATCAAATTGAAGGTTCCCTCCTGGAAGTTGGGTCCTAGGTTTATTGGGCCTTACAAGCTCCTGTCTGTCATCAATCCTGTTGCCTACCGTCTTGATCTTCCTCAGACTTGGAAGATCCATAATGTTTTTCATAAGTCCTTATTGAAACCTTATGTTCAACCTATTGTACCCTCGCCTTTGCCTCCTCCTCCGATTATGGTTGATGGAAATCTTGAATTTCAGGTCTCTAGGATTGTGGATTCTCGTCTTGTCCGCGGTTCCCTCCAGTACCTCGTTCATTGGGAGGGTTATGGTCCTGAGGAGAGGATGTGGGTCCCAGTGACGGACATTAAGGCCACTCGTCTCATCAGGGCTTTCCATAGGTCCCATCCTGAGAAGGTGGGCTCTGAGTGTCCGGAGTCCACTCGTAGAGGGAGGGGTACTGTCACAACCAGACAGCTGAGAAGCTCTGACAGGAGCTGTCCAGAACCTCCTCCTTGAGTTTCTTTGTTTTGATTTCAGTTCCTCATCTCATTAGCCTATCTCAGCTGTCATGCAGTTGGACTGATTGCTTCCCTTTAAGTTCCTCCCCATGATGCATTAGGTTGCGGCTTATACAACTTCCTGGAGTGTGTGTGCATGCCTTTCATAGTTCCCAGTCGTCTGCAAGATAAGTACTGTTTATGTATTTGTGATTGTCTGTTTGCTGGATCCAGGTGACCCTGGCTCCCTCCGTGTCTGTGTAGGGGGCCGGTGGTCTTGTCCCCTCACTATTGTAGGGTCTTCAGCTGTATGATAGTCGAGGTACGTGGACATGCGCCCATCCACCTTTGGGGTGTTCGCATAGGCTGAGCAGTCAGGGAGAGTGGCAGGTCTCATGCAGGGGTCTCCCTTTTGTTCCTTAGTTGTGGATCCAGTGACTCATAGATTATATTGTATTGTCTTGTTTCCCTGTACACCATCCGTGACACAAGCATCTTTGTGGCAGCAATTTCTGCGGATCTTTCCTCTGAGATTCAACGGGCTCAGCAACTTGCTCCTCCACAAACACCGGCAGATAAGTTATTTGTTCCTGAGTGCTTTCATTTCCAATTATTGGGTGAATGTCATGACTCTGTGCTCTCTGGTCATCCAAGTATTGCTGCCACTAAGGAATTGCTGCTGAGGTCTTTCTGGTGGCCCTCTTTGTCTAAGGATGTACTGTCTTATGTTTTGGCTTGCAAGGTTTGTGCCTGGTCTAAGACCCCGAGAACACTTCCCGCTGGTGAACTACAACCACTACCCATTCTCACATCTCCATGGATTTAATTTTTTGATCTGCCCCCTTCTGAGGGGATATCAGTGGTGTGGGTAGTGGTTGACCGTTTTAGCAAGATGGTGCACTTTGTTCCTTTAAGTAAGCTCCCTGATGCGAAGACCTTAGCATCCTTGTTCATTGCACATGTGGTACGTCTGCATGGTGTCCCTGAGAATATCGTTTCTGATAGAGGCGTTCCGTTTGTTTCTAGCTTTTGGAGGGCTTTTTGTAGAAGATGCGACATCTCTTTATCCTTTTCGTCTGCTTTCCATCCACAGACCAATGGGCAGACGGAACGGTTAAATCAGGCAGTGGAGCTTTTGTATCACATAACCAACTCTTATGGGTGAGCTACCTCCCGTTGGCAGAATTCGCTATTAACAATCGAGTTAATTCTTCCAGGGGGGTGTCTCCTTTTTTTTGGAACAGTGGTTTTCATCCTCGCTTTTGTTCTAGTCCCTCTGTATCCTCACTCAACCCGCAGGCAGATTCTTTTACCTCTAGACTGTGCACAGACTGGGCACAGGTTCAAACGAACCTGGAAAAGGCCCAGGAAACCCAGTGTAAACATGCCAATAAGAGACAATCCAAGGGGGTAAATTTTGTACTTGGCGATAAGGTGTGGTTGTCGACTAAGAATCTTGCTTTGAAACAGTGTTCTAAGAAATTCTCTCCGCGTTTCATTGGACCATACAATATTATTGAAGTTGTTAACCCAGTGTCCTTTAGACTTAAGCTACCCAACTCCTTTCGTATTCATGAACTGTTTCATAAGTCGTTGCTTAAGAGATGTGTCACCAGTGGTTCCGGTTAAAAAACCTCCTACACCTGTGGAGGTTGAAGGTCAGGAGGAATTCATCATCTCTAGAATTATTGATGTTAGAAAGGTTAGGAACTCCTTTCAATACCTGGTCCACTGGAAAGGCTATGGACCCGAGGAGAGGTCTTGGGTCCAGCTACTAAGGTCCACACCTCGAGGCTCATCAATAAGTTTCATGATGAGCATCCTGGGAGATTTGTACCCAAGGACTTGGGTCCGGTGGCCCCTCGTAAAAGGGGGGTACTGTAACGGGGCGCCGAAGGCGTACTTGGTCTCCCATCCGCCGCAGACCTGCTGCTTAGCTTCAGGAGCGAGGATCTGTGTTCAGCCTCGTTCCCAGGGGCGGCTTTTGCTAGCTGGGAGACTTCCTGCTCCTAGGTCTGCCTTGAGTGTCAAGCTGATCACTCAGTGCTCGACTTGTTTGTCTGTCGGTCATGTGACGCTGGCCATGTCACATGACCCTCACTCCCCACTATAAATACAGGCAACCTGCTGGCTGATTTTGGTCCCTTAGGCTGTGTATTATTATTGTTATTTAGCTTGCCTTTGGATTTGACCCTTGATCTGCTTCCTGACACCTCTTCTGCCTGCTCCCCGAACCTTGACGCTACCTCTCGGATTTTGACCTCGTGGCAGCTCAGAGGGTGCACCTCCACCTCTTTATACCCGTGACTCTACCCCATGACACCTGCCCCAGAAGTGGAAGATATAAGGTGCACCGATGCCAAACCACTTATCTTTCAAGATGAGTACATGGGAGGACCATCGCAGCATGTCTCGGATGATGACGAAACACAGATGCCAACTGCTGGGGCTTTCGAAAGTGTGCAGACCGACAAGGAAGGCAGGGGTGAAAACTGGTTGGAAGATGATGTGGAGGACTATGAGGTCCTCGACCCCACATGGAATCAAGGTTATGCGAGTGACCTATGAAGTTCGGAGGAAGAGGCGGTGGTCGCAAAGAGCCACCAGCACAGCAGAAAAGAGGGAGCAGGGTGCAAAAGCGGAGCAGCCGTCCTCTAGACAGTACGCCTCCTACTGCCCACCACAGCAAGAGACCGAGCACACCAAAGCCAGCTCAAAGGAGTTCCCTGGCGTGGCAGTTCTTTAGACAATGTGCTGATGACAAGACATGAGTGGTTTGCACGCTGTGCAATCAGAGCCTGAAGCGAGGCATAAACGTTCTCAACCTGAGTACAACCTGCATGACCAGGCATTTAAGTGCAAAGCTTGAGCTCTAGTGGAGTAGACACCTCAAAAACCAAGAAAGGTCTCTGGCTCCTCCTGCTTCCTCTTCTGCTGCAGTCGTGGCCTCTTCATCCACCTCTGGAGTGACAGTGCCACCTGGCACCCCGCAAACAGAGGATCTGCCATCAACACCAACACCTGGGTCACCAAGCATCTCCACAATGTCCCACGGAAGCGTTCAGCTCTCCATATCCCAAACACTGGAGAGGAAGAGGAAGTACCCCCCTACCCATCCGCGATCCTGTCACGGATATTGTTGCAGAAATCTGGAACTTATAAATAAACCTCCGACTGGCTTGATCCCAAACTAAGGAGCATATGGGTGAGCCCTATAAAACCCCTAGAGCTCTCCCTGATTGCTATGCCCATGCAAGGGTCTCTATGCTAGACGATTGCATGCCCACGTACCTAATACTGTGTGACACCTGAAAACCCTACAATAGTGAGGGGACACGACCACCGCCTCCCTGCACTCAATACGGACGGAGTCAGGGTCACCTAGAATCAAGCCAGCAAGGAAACACAAATAAAGGAAAAAGACTTACCTGAGGAAACAGCAGCAGCAGCAGCCTCCAGCAGTGAACACCTCATCCAGGAAGTAGTATAAACCGCAAAGTGAGGCAGTATGGGAGGGAATACAAAGGGAGACAATTAGTCTAAATAGGTGACACCTGGAAGAAGCAAAGGAGATGACAAAGTGAAACCAAAACAAAGAACGTCATGCAAGAGGTAGAGAAAAACGTCTGCCAGACCTTCTCACAGAACTGGCGGTGACAGTACCCCTCCCTTTAAGAGTTGACTCCGGACACTCAGAGCCCATCTTCTCAGGATGAGACCTATGGAAAGCGGAGGAGGAGGCAAAGAGGAGGGTACAGTGGGTTGGACATACATTTTTAATAGGGACCTGTGAAAAACATTATGGATCTTCCAAGTCTGAGGAAGATCAAGACGGAAGGCAACGGGATTGATGACGGACAAGATCTTATAAGGCCCAATAAACTTAGGACCCAACTTCCAGGAGGGAAACTTCAGTTTGATATTCTTTGTAGACAACCACACCAGATCACCCACATTCAGGTCCGGACCAGGCACACGTCTCTTATCCGCCACACGCTTATATCTCTCACTCATCCTCTTCAGATTACCCTGAATCTTTTGCCAAATAAATGACAAAGACGAGGAAAATCTCTCCTCTCCTAATCAGGTAAACCAGAAGACCCCTCTCCAGAGAATGTCCCAAACTGCGGATGAAAGCCATATGCACCAAAAAATTGTGACTTATCAGAGGACTCCTGGCGACGGTTATTTAAAGCAAACTCAGCAAGGGACAAAAAAGAATACCAATCCTCCTGATTCTCCGCCACAAAACAGTGCAGATATGTCTCCAGATTCTGATTGACGCGTTCGATCTGACCATTCGACTGCGGGTGAAAAGCAGAAGAGAACGACAACCGAATCTCCAAGCGAGAAAAGAAGGCCTTCCAGAATCTGGAAACAAATTGCGTGCCCCTATCAGAAACGATGTCTGAAGGAATGCCATGCAATTTAACAATGTGATCAACAAACGCTTGCACCAACGTTTTACCATTGGGTAGCCCAGGAAAGGGAATGAAATGCGCCATTTTGCTAAAACAGTCCACTACCACCAAAATCACAGTTTTCCCCGAGGAACGAGTCAGGTCCGTAATGAAGTCCATGGACAGATGCGTCCAAGGACGGGAAGGAATGGGTAACAGGAGGAGAGAACCCGATGGCCGTGAATGAGGGACCTTGGCACGAGCGCAGGTCTCGCAGGCTGCCACAAAACCCTCAACCGTCTTACGAAGAGCCGGCCACCAGAATCTCCGAGCAATGAGATCCACTGTGGCTCTACTCCCCGGGTGCCCAGCAAGGACCGTATCGTGGTTCTCCTTGAAAACCTTGTGTCGTAAAGCGAGAGGCACAAACAACCTCCCAGGAGGACAAAGATCAGGAGCCTCTTCCTGGGCTGCCTGAACCTCTGCCTCCAAATCAGGATAAAGAGCAGACACGACCACCCCTTCAGCCAAAATGGGACCCGGGTCTTCAAAGTTCCCCCCTCCCGGAAAACAATGTGACAGGGCATCCGCCTTCACATTTTTAACCCCAGGGCGGAACGTGACAACTAAATTAAACCTAGAGAAGAACAAAGACCATCTGGCCTGTCTCGGGTTCAGACGCTTGGCCGATTCCAAGTAGGCCAGATTCTTATGGTCGGTAAACACGGTAATAGGGTGTCTGGCTCCCTCTAACCAATGACGCCATTCCTCAAAAGCTAATTTGATGGCCAACAACTCCCTATCTCCCACATCGTAATTTCTCTCTGCAGAGGGGAGTTTCCTTGAGGAAAAGGCACACGGTCGGCATTTGGCAGGAGAGGGACCCTGAGATAAGACAGCACCCACACCCACCTCAGAAGCGTCCACCTCAACAATGGGAGCGGAAGCAAAACTCTCTTTGATACTAGAAAAGGCTTTAAGCGCATCTACCGACCACGGGGAAAAATCTACCCCTTTTTTAGTCATATCAGTGAGTGGCTTAACAACAGAGGAATAATTCAAAATTAACTTTCTGTAATAATTGGCAAAACCCAAAAACCGCATCAGCGCCTTCTGATTCTCAGGAAGCTCCCAATCAAGCACAGCGTGGACCTTCTCAAGGTCCATGCGAAAACCAGAAACGGAGAAAACCAGAAGCGGAGAGAAGAAAACCAGAAGCGGAGAAAACCAGAAGCGGAGAGAAGAAAACCAAGAAATTGAATCTCCGGAACCGCAAACACACATTTTTCCAGTTTAGCGTACAAATTATTCTCCCGCAGAATCAGCAAGACCTGACGTAGGTGGTCTCGATGAGTCTTGAAATCAGGAGAAAAAATCAAAATGTCATCTAGATACACCAGTACAAATTTCCCAATTAAATGATAAAAAATGCTGTTCACAAAATGTTGGAAGACGGCTGGAGCATTCATCAAACCAAAGGGCATAACCAAATTCTCGAAATGACCCTCAGGGGTATTGAAGGCCCTCTTCCATTCATCCCCTTCCCTGACCCTGACTAGGTTGTATGCCCCTCTTAAATCCAACTTAGAAAAAACTTTAGCCCCAACAATCTGGTTAAACAGGTCCGGGATCAGAGGAAGCGGATATGCACCACGAATTGTGATACGGTTCAGCTCCCTGAAATCCAGACAAGGTCTTAAAGAACCATCTTTTTTCTTAACAAAAAAAAAAACAGCGGCAACAGGTGACTTCGAGGGTCGGATGTGTCCCTTTCTCAGGCTCTCAGAGATATAAGTATGCATAGCGACTCTTTCAGGTTGGGAGATATTGTATAAATGTGATTTTGGCAGCTTGGCGCCTGGGATGAGAATAATAGGGCAGTCGTACTCCCATTGAGGGGGCAACTCCTGGACACCACTCTTGGAAAACACATCCGAAAATTCGGAGAGAAAAGATGGTACAGTCTTGGTAGAAACCTCTGAAAGAGACGCCGTGAGGCAATTCTCTCTGCAAAACTCACTCCAACCATTTATTTGCCTTGCTTGCCAATCAATGGTGGGGTTATGTTTAGTGAGCCAGGGTAGCCCCAACACTAGTAGGTAATCCACTTAGGACGAAACACGACATATCCTCAACATGAGCGTCACCCACAGTCAAACGGAAATTGTGAACTATGCCCTTTAACGATCTTTGAGAAAGTGGAGCGGAATTGATAGCAAAAACAGGTATATTCATTTCCAAAGTGCATACCTGGAAACCATGCGTTATTGAAAATTGATTATCAATGAGATTGACAGCTGATCCACTATCTACAAAAATCTCACAAACAATGTTCTTGCTGTCTAGCGCCACCCTGGCAGGTAGGAGAAAACGGGGAACTACAAGTAAACGGCAAACCTTCAATTTCCGCATCAACCTTGCCAATAGTAGCAAATGGAAAGTTTTTAGAGGGTTTTTTTCTTTTTGTTTTTCTTTTATTACCCTCAGAAAACTCCATGAATCTCCTAGAGGGGCAAACATTAGCCAAATGATTTATACCCCCACAACAGAAACAAACCTTCCTCTGAGAGCTGAATCCTCTACTATCAGAGGCAAGCAAACCCAGCTGCATGGCCTCATCCTCAGAGAGGATTGACAGAGACTGAGACCCCTGCGCACTGAATGAGACAGCCCCACTGTCCTTGGGCTGAATATGAGAGGAAGGAGTAGTCTCCTCTCTCTCTCTAAGACGCCTGTCAATACGAACAGCTAGAGACATGGCAGACTCTAACAAGGCTGGTCTCTCATGAAAAGCAAATGCATCTTTCAATCTTTCCGAAAGACCATGGCAAAATTGACTTCGGAGTGCAGCATCATTCCAACCAGTATCAGCTGCCCATTTCCGAAATTCAGAACAATATATCTCTGCGGACTGTTTACCCTGCCATAAAATATGCAGTTTAGATTCAGCCAGAGCAATACGATCCGGATCATCATATATCTTCCCCAGGGCTACAAAAAATTAATCCACCGATCGGAGGGGCCGTTCCCCCACTGGCAGCTTAAAAGGCCCAAGACTGAGCGTTATCCGTGAGCAGCGAGATGATGATCCTCACTCTCTGTTCCTCATCACCAGAGGAATGGGGAAATAGGCGAAAATTGAGTTTGCAAGCCTCTCTAAAGCGAACAACATTCTCACTACCCCCGGAGAACGTATCCGGAAGCGAGATCTTAGGCTCGGAACAAACTCCATGAACGCCAGCAGAACCGGTCCGCTGAAACTGAGACACAGTTTTACAGAGATCTGCTACCTCCAGCGAAAGACCTTGCATGCGGTCAATCAAGGCTGAAACCGGATCCATGCTTAAGACGGTTATGGCGGTTTATAATGTCACAGATGATGTTGCAGAAAGCTGGAACTTATAAATAAACATCCGACTGGCTTGATCCCAAACTAAAGAGCATATGGGTGAGCCCTATAAAACCCCTAGAGCTCTCCCTGACTGCTATGCCCATGCAAGGGTCTCTATGGTAGACGATTGCATGCCCACGTACCTAATACTGTGTGATACCTGAAAACCCTACAATAGTGAGGGGACACGACCACCGCCTCCCTGCACTCAATACGGATGGCGTCATTTCTAAATTACTGGCCTTTGAAATGCTGTCATTCCGTCTGGTGGAGACTGATAGTTTTAAAGGCCTTATGGCGGTGGCTGTCCCACAGTATGTCGTGCCCAGCCACCGCTACTTTGTAAGGTGAGCTATCCCTTCCCTTCACAACCAAGTAGGGGTCAAAATCAGGTGTGCACTGCGCAACGCCATCTGTGGCAAGGTGCACCTGACTACGGATACGTGGACCAGTAAGCACCGCCAGGGCCATCATATCTCCATAACAGCACACTGGGTAAGTGCAGTGGCGGCTGGGCCTGAGGCGGATAGCAGTTTGGCGTATGTCCTTCCACCACCGAGGATTGCAGGGCACTTCAGTTTGCCTCCTGTTGCTTCCTCCTCCTACTCTGCTTCCTCATCCTCTACCATCCTCATCCGGTCAGCGTAACACCTTCACCACCAACTTCAGCACAGCCAGGGGTAAACGACAGCAGGCAGTTTTAAAACGTATCTGTTTGGGGGACAAACCTCACACCGTGCAGGAGCTGTGGACGGGCCTTTAACAACAGACCGATGAGTGGTTTGTGTCAGTCAGCCTCAAGCCCGGCCTGGTGGTGTGCGATAATGGGCGATATCTCGTAGAAGCTCTGGGACTAGCCGGTTTGACGCACATCCCTTGCCTGGCGCATGTGCTGAATTTGGTGGTGCAGAGATTCCTTAAAAATTGCCCCGATATGTCAGAGCTGCTGCATAAAGTGCAACGTAAGATGCGCGAGTACAAGCGCACGCTGGTAGACGCGCTGCTGGCGGCATTCCCACCTGACAACGGGGGCACAGTGGAAGCACAAGGTGAAGGCAGAGGACGAGGAAGAGATCGCCAATGCAGCTGGGGCACCGCCAGCACCTCAGAAGGCAGGGTTAGCATGGCCGAAATGTGGAAAAGCTTTGTCAGCACGCCACAACAACCAGCACCACCAGCTGATATGGAACGTCTTAGCAGGAGGCAGCATTTCACCAACATGGTGGAGCAGTATGTGTGCACACGCCTACACGTACTGAATGACGGGTCTGCCCCCTTCAACTTATGGGTCTCCAAATTGGGCACATGGCCTGAGCTTGCCCTTTACGCTTTGGAGGTGCTGGCCTGCCCTGCAGCCAGTGTATTATCTGAACGTGTGTTTAGCACAACAGGGGGCGTCATCACAGACAAGTGCAGCAGCCTGTCCACAGCCAATGTGGACAAGCTCACGTTCATTAAAATGAACCAGGCATGGATCCCACAGGACTTGTCCGTACCTTGTGCAGAATAGACATGTATACCGGCACTAACCAGCCATTATTATACTGCAGCGCAATTGCTCATGTTTGTATTCTGGATATTTCACACTCTTTTGGAGTGTACCTTAATTTTACAAAATTAAATTAAAACCAAAAACCTGTGTTGGCTATCTCGTCCTCCTCCACCGCCGCTTCCACCTACTCCGCTACGTCCTCCGCCTCCTCAAACTCCTACTCCATATGGAACTTCACCTCATAAATCCATTTTTTTTTTGGACGTGTTTTATTTTATATTATTTCACTACTTTGTCATTTACATTTTCTGGTGAAATTCACCAATTTTTGGGTGTATAGTACCACCGCTATACCTAGTAGGCCGGTTAAAAAAACGAATAAAAAATTGTCATTAACATTTTCTGGTGAAATTAGCAAATTTTTGGGTGTATAGTACCACTGCTATACCTAGTAGGCCGGTTAAAAAATAAAATAAAATTGTCATTAACATTTTCTGGTGAAATTAACCAATTTTTGGGTGTATAGTACCACTGCTATACCTAGTAGGCCGGTTAAAAAAATTAAATAAAATGTCATTTACATTTTCTGGTGAAATTAACCAATTTTTTAGTGTGATGTACCACTGCTATAACTATTAGACCGGAAAAAAAAAAAAATAATAACATTTGTCAGTTACATTTTAGGGTCAAATTCACCAATTTTTGGGTGTAATATACCCCTCCTCTACCTAGTTGACAATAAACAATAGTTTTCTGTCATAGGCCCCTGCTCTACCAAGTAGACAGGTTAATTAATTTCTGTAATTTTTTGTTACATTCTTGGGTTGATATTATACAATTTTAGATGTGAATAAACCCCTGCTCTGCATAGGTGACAGGGAATAAAATTTCTGAAATGCTTCTTTAACCACCTCAGGACCGCCGTACGCAGGATTGCGTCTTTGCGGCGGCCCTGCTCTTCTGGGTGGACGCGCCGGTGCGTCCTCTCGCGAGACGCGAGATTTCCTGTGAACGCGCGCACACAGGCGCGCGCGCTCACAGGAACGGAAGGTAAGAGAGTTGATCTCCAGCCTGCCAGCGGCGATCGTTCGCTGGCAGGCTGGAGATGTGTTTTTTTTAACCCCTAACAGGTATATTAGACGCTGTTTTGATAACAGCGTCTAATATACCTGCTACCTGGTCCTCTGGTGGTCCCCTTTGTTTGGATCGACCACCAGAGGACACAGGTAGCTCAGTAAAGTCCCACCAAGCACCACTACACTACACTACACCCCCCCCCGTCACTTATTAACCCCTTATTAGCCCCTGATCACCCCATATAGACTCCCTGATCACCCCCCTGTCATTGATTACACCCCTGTCATTGATCAACCCCCTGTAAAGCTCCATTCAGATGTCCGCATGATTTTTACGGATCCACTGATGGATGGATCGGATCCGCAAAACGCATACGGGCGTCTGAATGAAGCCTTACAGGGGCGTGATCAATGACTGTGGTGATCACCCCATATAGACTCCCTGATCACCCCCCTGTCATTGATTACCCCCCTGTCATTGATCACCCCCCCCTGTCATTGATCACCCCCTGTAAAGCTCCATTCAGATGTCCGCATGATTTTTACGGATGCACTGATAGATGGATCGGATCCGCAAAATGCATCCGGACGTCTGAATGAAGCCTTACAGGGGCATGATCAATGACTGTGGTTATCACCCCATATAGACTCCCTGATCACCCCCCTGTCATTGATCACCCCCCTGTAAAGCTCCATTCAGATGTCCGCATGATTTTTACGGATGCACTGATAGATGGATCGGATCCGCAAAACGCATCCGGACGTCTGAATGAAGCCTTACAGGGGCGTGATCAATGACTGTGGTGATCACCCCATATAGACTCCCTGATCACCCCCCTGTCATTGATTACACCCCTGTCATTGATCACCCCCCTGTAAAGCTCCATTCAGACGTCCGCATGATTTTTACGGATCCACTGATAGATGGATCGGATCCGCAAAACGCATCCGGACGTCTGAATGAAGCCTTACAGGGGCATGATCAATGACTGTGGTGATCACCCCATATAGACTCCCTGATCACCCCCCTGTCATTGATTACCCCCCTGTAAAGCTCCATTCAGATGTCCGCATGATTTTTACGGATGCACTGATAGATGGATCGGATCCGCAAAACGCATCCGGACGTCTGAATGAAGCCTTACAGGGGCGTGATCAATGACTGTGGTGATCACCCCATATAGACTCCCTGATCACCCCCCTGTCATTGATTACACCCCTGTCATTGATCACCCCCCTGTAAAGCTCCATTCAGACGTCCGCATGATTTTTACGGATCCACTGATAGATGGATCGGATCCGCAAAACGCATCCGGACGTCTGAATGAAGCCTTACAGGGGCGTGATCAATGACTGTGGTGATCACCCCATATAGACTCCCTGATCACCCCCCTGTCATTGATTACACCCCTGTCATTGATCACCCCCCTGTAAAGCTCCATTCAGACGTCCGCATGATTTTTACGGATCCACTGATAGATGGATCGGATCCGCAAAACGCATCCGGACGTCTGAATGAAGCCTTACAGGGGCATGATCAATGACTGTGGTGATCACCCCATATAGACTCCCTGATCACCCCCCTGTCATTGATTACCCCCCTGTAAAGCTCCATTCAGATGTCCGCATGATTTTTACGGATGCACTGATAGATGGATCGGATCCGCAAAACGCATCCGGACGTCTGAATGAAGCCTTACAGGGGCGTGATCAATGACTGTGGTGATCACCCCATATAGACTCCCTGATCACCCCCCTGTCATTGATTACACCCCTGTCATTGATCACCCCCCTGTAAAGCTCCATTCAGACGTCCGCATGATTTTTACGGATCCACTGATAGATGGATCGGATCCGCAAAACGCATCCGGACGTCTGAATGAAGCCTTACAGGGGCATGATCAATGACTGTGGTGATCACCCCATATAGACTCCCTGATCACCCCCCTGTCATTGATCACCCCCCTGTCATTGATCACCCCTCTGTAAGGCTCCATTCAGACATTTTTTTGGCCCAAGTTAGCGGAATTTTTATTTATTTTTCTTACAAAGTCTCATATTCCACTAACTTGTGTCAAAAAATAAAATCTCACATGAACTCACCATACCCCTCACGGAATCCAAATGCGTAAAATTTTTTAGACATGTATATTCCAGACTTCTTCTCACGCTTTAGGGCCCCTAGAATGCCAGGGCAGTATAAATACGCCACATGTGACCCCATTTCGGAAAGAAGACACCCCCAGGTATTCCGTGAGGGGCATATTGAGTCCATGAAAGATTGAAATTTTTGTCCCAAGTTAGCGGAACGGGAGACTTTGTGAGAAAAAAATAAAAAATATCAATTTCCGCTAACTTGTGCCAAAAAAAAAAAATTTCTATGAACTCGCCATGCCCCTCATTGAATACCTTGGGGTGTCTTCTTTCCAAAATGGGGTCACATGTGGGGTATTTATACTGCCCTGGCATTCTAGGGGCCCCAAAGCGTGAGAAGAAGTCTGGTATCCAAATGTCTAAAAATGCCCTCATAAAATGAATGTGGGCCCCTTTGCGCATCTAGGCTGCAAAAAAGTGTCACACATGTGGTATCGCCGTACTCAGGAGAAGTTGGGGAATGTGTTTTGGGGTGTCATTTTACATATACCCATGCTGGGTGAGAGAAATATCTTGGTCAAATGCCAACTTTGTATAAAAAAATGGGAAAAGTTGTCTTTTGCCAAGATATTTCTCTCACCCAGCAAGGGTATATGTAAAATGACACCCCAAAACACATTCCCCAACTTCTCCTGAATACGGCGATACCACATGTGTGACACTTTTTTGCAGCCTAGGTGGGCAAAGGGGCCCATATTCCAAAGAGCACCTTTAGGATTTCACAGGTCATTTACCTACCTAACACACATTAGGGCCCCTGGAAAATGCCAGGGCAGTATAACTACCACACAAGTGACCCCATTTTGGAAAGAAGACACCCCAAGGTATTCCGTGAGGGGCATGGCGAGTTCCTAGAATTTTTTATTTTTTGTCACAAGTTAGTGGAAAATGCTGATTTTTTTTTTTTTTTTTTTTTTTTTATACAAAGTCTCATATTCCACTAACTTGTGACAAAAAATAAAAACTTCCATGAACTCACTATGCCCATCAGCGAATACCTTGGGGTCTCTTCTTTCCAAAATGGGGTCACTTGTGGGGTAGTTATACTGCCCTGGCATTCTAGGGGCCCAAATGTGTGGTAAGGAGTTTGAAATCAAATTCTGTAAAAAATGACAAGTGAAATCCGAAAGGTGCTCTTTGGAATATGGGCCCCTTTGCCCACCTAGGCTGCAAAAAAGTGTCACACATCTGGTATCTCCGTACTCAGGAGAAGGTGGGGAATGTGTTTTGGGGTGTCATTTTATATATACCCATGCTGGGTGAGAGAAATATCTTGGCAAACGACAACTTTTCCCATTTTTTTATACAAAGTTGGCATTTGACCAAGATATTTATCTCACCCAGCATGGGTATATGTAAAAAGACACCCCAAAACACATTCCTCAACTTCTCCTGAATACAGAGATACCAGATGTGTGACACTTTTTTGCAGCCTAGGTGGGCAAAGGGGCCCATATGCCAAAGAGCACCTTTCGGATTTCACAGGTCAATTTTTACAGAATTTGATTTCAAACTCCTTACCACACATTTGGGCCCCTAGAATGCCAGGGCAGTATAACTACCCCACAAGTGACCCCATTTTGGAAAGAAGAGACCCCAAGGTATTCGCTGATGGGCATAGTGAGTTCATGGAAGTTTTTATTTTTTGTCACAAGTTAGTGGAATATGAGACTTTGTATGAAAAAAAAAAAAAAAAAAAAAATCATCATTTTCCACTAACTTGTGACAAAAAATAAAAAATTCTAGGAACTCGCCATGCCCCTCACGGAATACCTTGGGGTGTTTTCTTTCCAAAATGGGGTCACTTGTGGGGTAGTTATACTGCCCTGGCATTCTAGGGGCCCAAATGTGTGGTAAGGAGTTTGAAATCAAATTCAGTAAAAAATGACAAGTGAAATCCGAAAGGTGCTCTTTGGAATATGGGCCCCTTTGCCCACCTAGGCTGCAAAAAAGTGTCACACATCTGGTATCTCCGTACTCAGGAGAAGGTGGGGAATGTGTTTTGGGGTGTCATTTTATATATACCCATGCTGGGTGAGAGAAATATCTTGGCAAAAGACAACTTTTCCCATTTTTTTATACAAAGTTGTCATTTGACCAAGATATTTATCTCACCCAGCATGGGTATATGTAAAAAGACACCCCAAAACACATTCCTCAACTTCTCCTGAGTACGGGGATACCAGATGTGTGACACTTTTTTGCAGCCTAGGTGGGCAAAGGGGCCCATATTCCAAAGAGCACCTTTCGGATTTCACAGGTCATTTTTTACTGAATTTGATTTCAAACTCCTTACCACACATTTGGGCCCCTAGAATGCCAGGGCAGTATAACTACCCCACAAGTGACCCCATTTTGGAAAGAAGAGACCCCAAGGTATTCGCTGATGGGCATAGTGAGTTCATAGAACTTTTTATTTTTTGTCACAAGTTAGTGGAATATGAGACTTTGTAAGAAAAAAAAAAAAAAAAAAAAAAATCATCATTTTCCGCTAACTTGTGACAAAAAATAAAAAGTTCTATGAACTCACTATGCCCATCAGCGAATACCTTAGGGTGTGTACTTTCAGAAATGGGGTCATTTGTGGGGTGTTTGTACTGTCTGGGCATTGTAGAACCTCAGGAAACATGACAGGTGCTCAGAAAGTCAGAGCTGCTGCAAAAAGCGGAAATTCACATTTTTGTACCATAGTTTGTAAACGCTATAACTTTTACCCAAACCATTTTTTTTCTACCCAAACATTTTTTTTTTATCAAAGACATGTAGAACTATAAATTTAGAGCAAAATTTCTATATGGATGTCGTTTTTTTTGCAAAATTTTACAACTGAAAGTGAAAAATGTCATTTTTTTGCAAAAAAATCGTTAAATTTTGATTAATAACAAAAAAAGTAAAAATGTCAGCAGCAATGAAATACCACCAAATGAAAGCTCTATTAGTGAGAAGAAAAGGAGGTAAAATTCATTTGGGTGGTAAGTTGCATGACCGAGCAATAAACGGTGAAAGTAGTGTAGGTCAGAAGTGTAAAAAGTGGCCTGGTCTTTCAGGGTGTTTAAGCACTGGGGGCTGAGGTGGTTAATTGATGCGCGCCACCTCCTTTGATTCAATGCTTAAACTTAAACAAGTTGTACCACATTTAAGCTTCAATACTTTTTCCCACATTTCCGCTATACTCTTTTGGCCAACATTTGGGCCTCAATAGCTTTTTCCACAATTCCGCTTGACTTTTGGCCAACATTTGGGCTTCTGTAATTTGTCCCACATTTGCGCCTCAATAACTTTTCCCACATTTCTTCTCGATCCCAATTTTTTTAAATAAATTTATCTCCCTTAAATTTTGTCTCTTTTTCTCACGCTCCCTCTCCAGCCTGGAACCCTGATTCCCCGCCACCCGTAATCACCATGGTAGGCGTATAAAAGAACATCGAAAGTTGATAGAGCAGATATCAAATTGGATCGTGAACATCACAGGGATGTGCGACATGGTGGGGCAGTAAGTATGCCCACGCTTACTCGAACTAACTGACAGGGGTCAGCCCCTGCAACTTCTGGGTCTCCAAATTGGGCACATGGCCTGAGCTTGCCAAATACGCCTTGGAGGTGCTGGCCTGCCCTGCAGTTGGTGTATTGTCTGAACGTGTGTTTAGCACGACTGGAGGGTTATATTTCCCAATGTTTTGGGGTGTACGCTAATTTAAAAAAATTAAAATTAATTTTAAACCAAAAAGCAGTGTAGGCTACCTCCTCCTCCTCCTCCACCGCCATTTCCACCTACACCGCCACATCCACCACCTGCTCAACCTCCTACTCCATATGGACCTGGTCCTCCTAGATCAAGATTATAATTTTTTTATTTTTACGTGTTTTATGTTATTTTAAGTCATTTCCCTATCCACATTTGTTTGCAGAGCACTTGCCATGCTCTTAACCACATTTTGAGGACATTTGCAGCCCTCTAGCCCTTTCCATGACATTTTTACAGCCATTTTAGTGCTCAAAAGTTCGGGTCCCCATTGACTTCAATGGGGTTCGGGGTCAAGTTCGGGTCAAGTTTGGGTCCCGAACTCGAACTTTTTTCCGAAGCTCGGCCAAACCCATCGAACCCGAACATCCAGGTGTCCGCTCAACTCTAGTCATCAATATTAACCACTTCAGCCCCCAGTGCTTAAACACCCTGAAAGACCAGGCCACTTTTTACACTTCTGACCTACACTACTTTCACCATTTATTGCTCGGTCATGCAACTTACCACCCAAATGAATTTTACCTCCTTTTCTTCTCACTAATAGAGCTTTCATTTGGTGGTATTTCTTTGCTGCTGACATTTTTACTTTTTTTGTTATTAATCGAAATTTAACGATTTTTTTTGCAAAAAAATGACATTTTTCACTTTCAGTTGTCAAATTTTGCAAAAAAAACTACATCCATATATAAATTGTGCTCTAAATTTATTGTTCTACATGTCTTTGATAAAAAAAAAATGTTTGGGTAAAAAAAAAAAATGGTTTGGGTAAAAGTTATAGCGTTTACAAACTATGGTACAAAAATGTGAATTTCCGCTTTTTGAAGCAGCTCTGACTTTCTGAGCACCTGTCATGTTTCCTGAGGTTCTACAATGCCCAGACAGTACAAACACCCCACAAATGACCCCATTTCGGAAAGTACACACCCTAAGGTATTCGCTGATGGGCATAGTGAGTTCATAGAACTTTTTATTTTTTGTCACAAGTTAGCGGAAAATGATGATTTTTTTTTTTTTTTCTTACAAAGTCTCATATTCCACTAACTTGTGACAAAAAATAAAAAGTTCTATGAACTCACTATGCCCATCAGCGAATACCTTGGGGTCTCTTCTTTCCAAAATGGGGTCACTTGTGGGGTAGTTATACTGCCCTGGCATTCTAGGGGCCCAAATGTGTGGTAAGGAGTTTGAAATCAAATTCTGTAAAAAATGACCTGTGAAATCCGAAAGGTGCTCTTTGGAATATGGGCCCCTTTGCCCACCTAGGCTGCAAAAAAGTGTCACACATCTGGTATCTCCGTACTCAGGAGAAGTTGGGGAATGTGTTTTGGGGTGTCATTTTACATATACCCATGCTGGGTGAGAGAAATATCTTGGCAAAAGACAACTTTTCCCATTTTTTTATACAAAGTTGGCATTTGACCAAGATATTTATCTCACCCAGCATGGGTATATGTAAAAAGACACCCCAAAACACATTCCTCAACTTCTCCTGAGTACGGAGATACCAGATGTGTGACACTTTTTTGCAGCCTAGGTGGGCAAAGGGGCCCACATTCCAAAGAGCACCTTTCGGATTTCACAGGTCATTTTTTACTGAATTTGATTTCAAACTCCTTACCACACATTTGGGCCCCTAGAATGCCAGGGCAGTATAACTACCCCACAAGTGACCCCATTTTGGAAAGAAGAGACCCCAAGGTATTCGCTAATGGGCATAGTGAGTTCATGGAAGTTTTTATTTTTTGTCACAAGTTAGTGGAATATGAGACTTTGTATGGAAAAAAAAATAAAAAATCATAATTTTCCACTAACTTGTGACAAAAAATAAAAAATTCGAGGAACTCGCCATGCCCCTCACGGAATACCTTGGGGTGTCTTCTTTCCAAAATGGGGTCACTTGTGGGGTAGTTATACTGCCCTGGCATTCTAGGGGCCCAAATGTGTGGTAAGGAGTTTGAAATCAAATTCTGTAAAAAATGACCTGTGAAATACGAAAGGTGCTCTTTGGAATATGGGCCCCTTTGCCCACCTAGGCTGCAAAAAAGTGTCACACATCTGGTATCTCCGTACTCAGGAGAAGGTGGGGAATGTGTTTTGGGGTGTCTTTTTACATATACCCATGCTGAGTGAGATAAATATCTTGGTCAAATGCCAACTTTGTATAAAAAAATGGGAAAAGTTGTCTTTTGCCAAGATATTTCTCTCACCCAGCATGGGTATATGTAAAATGACACCCCAAAACACATTCCCCACCTTCTCCTGAGTACGGCAATACCAGATGTGTGACACTTTTTTGCAGCCTAGGTGGGCAAAGGGGCCCATATTCCAAAGAGCACCTTTCGGATTTCACAGGTCATTTTTTACAGAATTTGATTTCAAACTCCTTACCACACATTTGGGCCCCTAGAATGCCAGGGCAGTATAACTACCCCACAAGTGACCCCATTTTGGAAAGAAGACACCCCAAGGTATTCCGTGAGGGGCATGGCAAGTTCCTAGAATTTTTTATTTTTTGTCACAAGTTAGTGGAAAATGATGATTTTTTTTTTTCTTTTTTTTTTCATACAAAGTCTCATATTCCACTAACTTGTGACAAAAAATAAAAACTTCCATGAACTCACTATGCCCATCAGCGAATACCTTGGGGTCTCTTCTTTCCAAAATGGGGTCACTTGTGGGGTGGTTATACTGCCCTGGCATTCTAGGGGCCCAAATGTGTGGTAAGGAGTTTGAAATCAAATTCTGTAAAAAATGACCTGTGAAATCCGAAAGGTGCTCTTTGGAATATGGGCCCCTTTGCCCACCTAGGCTGCAAAAAAGTGTCACACATCTGGTATCTCCGTACTCAGGAGAAGGTGGGGAATGTGTTTTGGGGTGTCTTTTTACATATACTCATGCTGGTTGAGATAAATATCTTGGTCAAATGCCAACTTTGTATAAAAAAAATGGGAAAAGTTGTCTTTTGCCAAGATATTTCTCTCACCCAGCAGGGGTATATGTAAAATGACACCCCAAAACACATTCCCCACCTTCTCCTGAGTACGGAGATACCAGATGTGTGACACTTTTTTGCAGCCTAGGTGGGCAAAGGGGCCCATATTCCAAAGAGCACCTTTCGGATTTCACAGGTCATTTTTTACAGAATTTGATTTCAAACTCCTTACCACACATTTGGGCCCCTAGAATGCCAGGGCAGTATAACTACCCCACAAGTGACCCCATTTTGGAAAGAAGAGACCCCAAGGTATTCGCTGATGGGCATAGTGAGTTCATGGAAGTTTTTATTTTTTTTCACAAGTTAGTGGAATATGAGACTTTGTATGAAAAAAAAAAAAAAAATCATCATTTTCCACTAACTTGTGACAAAAAATAAAAAATTCTAGGAACTTGCCATGCCCCTCACGGAATACCTTGGGGTGTCTTCTTTCCAAAATGGGGTCACTTGTGGGGTAGTTATACTGCCCTGGCATTTTCCAGGGGCCCTAATGTGTGGTAAGTAGGTAAATGACCTGTGAAATCCGAAAGGTGCTCTTTGGAATGTGGGCCCCTTTGCCCACCTAGGCTGCAAAAAAGTGTCACACATCTGGTATATCCGTACTCAGGATAAGGTGGGGAATGTGTTTTGTGGTGTCATTTTACATATACCCATGCTGGGTGAGAGAAATATCTTGGCAAAAGACAACTTTTCCCATTTTTTTATACAAAGTTGGCATTTGACCAAGATATTTATCTCACCCAGCATGGGTATATGTAAAAAGACACCCCAAAACACATTCCTCAACTTCTCCTGAGTACGGAGATACCAGATGTGTGACATTTTTTGCAGCCTAGGTGGGCAAAGGGGCCCAAATTCCTTTTAGGAGGGCATTTTTAGACATTTGGATACCAGACTTCTTCTCACGCTTTGGGGCCTCTAAAATGCCAGGGCAGTATAAATACCCCACATGTGACCCCATTTTGGAAAGAAGACACCCCAAGGTATTCAATGAGGGGCATGGCGAGTTCATTGAAAAAAAAAAATTTTGGCACAAGTTAGCGGAAATTGATTTTTTTGATTTTGTTCTCACAAAGTCTCCCTTTCCGCTAACTTGGGACAAAAATTTCAATCTTTCATGGACTCAATATGCCCCTTAGCGAATACCTTGGGGTGTCTTCTTTCCAAAATGGTGTTATTTGTGGGGTGTTTGTACTGCCCTGGCATTTGAGGGTCTCCGCAATCATTACATGTATGCCCAGCATTAGGAGTTTCTGCTATTCTCCTTATATTGAGCATACGGGTAATGAGATTTTTTTTTTCCGTTCAGCCTCTGGGCTGAAAGAAAAAAATGAACGGCACAGATTTCTTCATTCGCATCGATCAATGTGGATGAAAAAATCTCTGCCAAAAAAAGAAAAAGGAGGGGAAAGGCGTCTGCCAGGACATAGGAGCTCCGCCCAACATCCATACCCACTTCAGCTCGTATGCCCTGGCAAACCAGATTTTTCCATTCACATCAATCGATGTGGATGAATAAATCATTGCCGG
The DNA here is from genome assembly GCF_905171765.1 of Bufo bufo. Lineage (NCBI taxonomy): Eukaryota > Metazoa > Chordata > Amphibia > Anura > Bufonidae > Bufo > Bufo bufo. The sequence continues at coordinate 660,170,147 of NC_053391.1, forward strand.
GATTTTTTTTTTTATATATATACAAAGTGTTTGCCAAAGTATATGAACACCGCCACCTCCTCAGCTCATATGCCTCGGCAAACATATCTTTTACTGCAGAGGAGAAATCTCGTCTTGCAGCGCCGCATACACCGACTTGCGTGTAATCTGACAGCAGCGCAATGCCTCTGTCCGAATGCACATCAGTGCTGCAGCTAGTCGATCGGTTGGTCCACCTGAAAGGTAAAAAAAACAAAACAAAAAAGAAAAAACCAGGCCGCAAAGCAATAACTTTATTAACTGTTGAACAGAACATAAAAACTTTTTTTAAACTTTTTTAACTGAACGTTTAACTTTTTTACTTACCGGTATTTTTTTTTTTGTTTAGTTTTTTTTACCTTTATAGAACAAACCTCTCCTTCCCCATGGGACAATGTGCAAAGCGCAAATAGCCCAAAGATGTGGCGAAGTACGTTATGCACTTTATCCCAGGTGAAAGGAGAGGTTTGCAGCAGCTGTGAGTGAATGGGCCCTAATAGCCCTGTGTGCCTGTCCTGGTGAGATGTGATCCCTATGCCAGGTGTACCTGTGTGTGGTACTTCCGGAAACACTCTCCATAGCATAGGGCAGGGTGGTCAGCACAGTCAGGACAGAAATAGCGGGTGTCACGCCTTATTCCACTCCTGCTACAGACACAACATCTTTTTCGGGGTGACGGTTGGGTTGAGGTACCAGGAACGACACTGGGGAAATGTCGCTCGTGTAGACGGCTAACTACACTGGTGGATGGGGCCACGGAACCTCCTGGGTAAAGGAGGTTCTCGATGATCTCTTCCTGGAATTTGAGGAAGGATCCTGTTCTCCCAGCCTTACTGTAGAGAACAAAACTATTGTACAGCGCCAATTGAATCAAATATACAGACACCTTCTTATACCAGCGTCTGGTTCTGCGGGAAACTAAATACGGAGACAACATCTGGTCATTGAAGTCCACCCCTCCCATGAGCGCATTATAGTCGTGGACACAGAGGGGCTTTTCAATGACACGGGTTGCTTGCTCAATTTTGATTGTCGTGTCTGCGTGAATGGAGGAGAGCATGTAAATGTCACGCTTGTCTCTCCATTTCACCGCGAGCAGTTCTTCGTTACACAAGGCAGCCCTCTGCCCCCTTGCAAGACGGGTGGTTACAAGCCGTTGGGGGAAGCCCACGCGACTAGTTCGCGCGGTGCCACAGGCGCAAATCCGTTCTAGAAACAAATGCCTAAAGAGGGCCACACTTGTGTAGAAATTGTCCACATAAAGATGGTACCCCTTGCCGAATAAGGGTGACACCAAGTCCCAGACTGTCTTCCCACTGCTCCCCAGGTAGTCAGGGCAACCGACCGGCTCCAGGGTCTGATCTTTTCCCTCATAGATCCGAAATTTGTGGGTATAGCCTGTGGCCCTTTCACAGAGCTTATACAATTTGACCCCATACCGGGCACGCTTGCTTGGGATGTATTGTTTGAAGCCAAGGCGCCCGGTAAAATGTATTAGGGACTCGTCTACGCAGATGTTTTGCTCAGGGGTATACAAATCTGCAAATTTCAGGTTGAAATGGTCTATGAGGGGCCGAATTTTGTAGAGCCGGTCAAAAGCAGGGTGGCCTCTGGGACGGGAGGTGGTGTTGTCGCTAAAATGCAGAAAACGGAGGATGGTCTCAAATCGTGTCCTGGACATAGCAGCAGAGAACATGGGCATGTGATGAATTGGGTGCGTTGACCAATATGACCGCAATTCATGCTTTTTTGTCAGGCCCATGTTGAGGAGAAGGCCCAAAAAAATTTTAAGTTCGGAAACTTGGACTGGTTTCCACCGGAAAGGCTGGGCATAATAGCTTCCCGGGTTTGCGGTTATAAATTGTGTGGCATACTGGTTGGTCTCTGCCACGACTAAGTCCAAGAGCTCCGCAGTCAAGAACAGCTCAAAAAATCCCAGGGCCGAACCGATTTGAGCCGTCTCAACCCGAACTCCAGACTGGGCGGTGAAAGGGGAAACTACTGGTGCGGCTGAAGTTGGTGACTGCCAATCAGGATTTGCCAGCACCTCAGGGACTCTAGGGGCTCTACGGGCCTGTCTGTGCGGTGGCTGCGACGGGGTAACTAGTGCACGTGCCACCGTACCAGCTTCAACTGCCCTTCTGGTGCTCGCTACTTCACCAGGTTGTACGGCAGTGCTGGTACTAGGTCCAGGAAGGGCTGCGCTGCTGGTGTATGCCTCACCACGTGATCCAGCAGCGACAGCCCCACTCTGCTGCTCTTGAAGCGGATCCTGCGTAACCTGTGGTCTAGCGACATGGGGCCGGGTACGCCTGGTGCTGCCAGGGACCTCCACCTCCTCGTCCGAACTTTGGGTCAGAGAGCCACTGCTTTCCACAGGTTCATATTCTGACCCGCTAGATTCGTCAGATGAGGGTTCCCACTCCTCATCCGACTGGGTCAGAATCCTGTAGGCCTCTTCAGAAGAATACCCCCTGTTTGACATTTTGGACTACTAAATTTAGGGGTATTCCCTGAGACTACCCAAGAAAAAAAGCAAACCTGTCTTACAAAGGGGAGGCTAGCGAAGTACCGGAGGCTGCTGCGGTTGATAAAAAATATCAAAACTGATTTTTTTATCGCCGCAGTGCGTGTAAAATGAATGTGCAGTGATCAAAAAATATATATTTTTTGTCACTGCGGTGGGGCGGGCGTGGGTGAACGCACGTGTGGGCGACCGATCAGGCCTGATCGGGCAAACACTGCGTTTTGGGTGGAGGGCGAGCTAAGGTGACACTAATACTATTATAGATCTGACCGTGATCAGTTTTGATCACTTACAGATACTATAAAAGTACAAATGCTGATTAGCGATATGCTAAACAGCGAATAAAAGTGACTGCGGTGCGGTGGGGTGGGCGCTAACTGACGCTAACTACCTAACCAAGGGGCCTAAACTATCCCTAAAACCTAACAGCCAATACCAGTGAAAAAAAAAAAGTGACAGTTTACACTGATCACTTTTTTTCCTTTCACTAGTGATTGACAGGGGCGATCAAAGGGGTGATCAAAGGGTTAATTGGGGTGCAGGTGGGTGATCTGGGGCTAAGGTGTAGTGTTGGTGTACTCACAGTTCAGTCTGCTCCTGTGCTGGATCCAACCGACGAAAAGGACCAGCACAGGAGCAGACAAGCCATATAACAGATCATATTTACTAATATGATCTGTTATATGACTTTGGATTGAATTTTTTGAAAATCGCCAGCCTGCCAGCCAATGATCGTTGCTGGCAGGCTGGTGACGAAATACTTCTTTTAATTTTGCCGGCCCGCGATGCGCATGCGCGGGCCGGCTTTGAGCGAAATCTCGCGTCTCGCGAGATGACGCGTATATGCGTGACTCTGCGCAGCGCTGCCACCTCCGGAACGCAATCCTGCGTTAGGCGGTCCGGAGGCGGTTAAATCAGTGGGGGTCCGTCACCAGGCACTTCCACCGTTCAGCATTCAGAAAATGCGTAGTGGACGGAGCTGGTTACTGCAGCTCTGCTCCCATTCACTTCAGTGGGAGCAGTACTGCAGTAACTCATGCATGTACATACTGCTCTTCCCTCTATATAAACACAGGGTGCAGTATATTCAGGCAGGGGCAGTATTTAAATGCGCACATAGGAGCAGTATACAAGCAGAACAAGCTGCAGTATATAGACATAAGTAATAATTAGCATAATATATTAAATCAATTTCAAACTGCAAGATAGGGCAGACAGTGACCTTCAAAACAGGGCAGACAGTGACCTGCAAGATAAGACGGACAACAACCTGAAAAATAGGATGGCAGAGACCTGCGAAACAGGGCAGACGGCGTACAGATCAACCAACATACAATGGCATTTTCGACACACATATTGATGTCTTTCTTTGGCAGACAGAGGACTGTACATAAGAGCAACAAAGCTCCAGAATGAAACTGAGCTGTGCCTATGTGTACTGTCTGGATTGTTGAAGTGCAGACTGCACTGGAGAGAGATCTGAGCTGAGAAAGAGTTTGTCCTGGTGGTTGCAAACTGGCAATATTGTGGCACTCACTCATGAAGTGCCAGTGTGTCACCATATTGCCAGTTCGCAAACCAAGACAAACTCTTAATCAGCTGAGTGGGAGTGGTTGCGGACCGGCCTGGATGGAGGAGCAGTAAGAGAGCTCTGCCTCTGTGTTACTTGTGTTACTAGTATTATCCCTCATACCCGCTTTGCTGCTGCCTGCTCCTCAGACACCTCCTGCATCCCAGTCACTTCCCACACCACCAGCATAGCTCTGGCTGCTCTACCAGTACACTGCTCCCGGACACCTCCAATGCACCTACAGGTGAGAGAGCTGGTTGCAACGCTTCCAGATGCAGTGTAACCACACCTTCTGTCACGGACGTACCAAGACATACAGATGTCCCTGCGACAGTGAGTGGCAGAAGATCTTTGAGACTGGCAACACATGGTTTGATTTGACATGTTTACCTTGTGGATCAATAGGCGTCTGTGTTGTTTCTTGTACTGGCCACACCCTTAACCTTTAAGTGTTGCTATTGTGGTCATTTAACTTTCCCTATTTATAGTTGTTTCTCTCACAATGTTGTGCGGTTTATAGCTTCAGTTGGCCCTGTGGATAGCTGGTGTTTGGATCTCGGCTGAGCTCTTGGTGCTGCCATAGCTTCTTGGAAGTTGAGTGTTACTTTTCCCTTTGTATTTTGTCTTTTCTGTGTGTTGCATTTCTTTGTTGTTTTGTATTAGGCCTTAGGGAGACTCCCGTTCATCCTTCTTTTCCTGTCATTAGTACAAGGGTCCTTTAGGGTTAGTTAGGACTTTAGGTATTCCTGTGTATGAACTCGCCTACCTCTGGGGTCTGTTCATACTGGTAGTCAGTCAGGGCTTCCATTAGGGTTTTCACTAGGAGGTGTCCATCTTCCTTCCCTAGTTTTAAGGCCTTATTTCCTTTCCCTCCTATGTTTGGTGTGGGGTTTCCCGCCCACACTAGAGCATGACACTTTCATTGGCCAGTAGGACTCCTCAACTTTTGGTCTCCAGACTCCAGCACAGCAGCTTCTCCAGCTTCCTGCACTGCACATGCGCAGTGTAGACTTCAAAAATTTGAGGCATAATCAGGGACAGATCTTATTTTTTGTTGGACACCAAGGACAGCAGAAGAAAACACCCTTTTTTGCGGACTGTCAATAAATCTACAGACAGTTGGCAACCCTGTTGGTGGGGCGCAGGGTATCAGAACCCTGCTGATCAGATATCGATGTCCTATACTAAGGGTAGATCATCAATATTAAAATTCTTTACTTTCAGAGTATTTTTACTGTAAAGCATCATATAAAAGAGCCTGCAAGTTTTACAGCCTGTTGAAAATTGACACCTTTAATTGATCTTTTTGCTTGTTTGTGGTTGGGATTAGTTTTGACTTTTAATTTTTTAATTTTTTTATTATTTTATTTTTTACAATCCATCATAAATAGAAAATAATTTTCACAAAGATGATAAACTTTTTCCCCATTATTGAGCAAATGACATGGTGCTGTGCGCCTGGAGAGGCCATTATTTCTGGATGCAAAATGCTGACAAATGCAAAAAATAGCTCCTGGTTATAAACCAACAAGGTGCATAAGCTTCTATCAATAAAAGACAAAATGATGGGAAGAAATTATTTGTGGCGCTCCAGAGCTACACACATTACTGCAGGATCGGAGAACATCACATGCACACTGTACTCCTGAGTCCATAAAAAATATCTTAGCAGGGATTACAGTATATGTCTTATTTTAAGAGGTAGGCAATTTCTTTACCTCTGTCTTGTCAATATTATTCTCCACTTTCTCATCTTTCCTATGAATTCTGCAGCCTCATATTTATATATTTTTATTATATTTTAATTAAAGGAACTTCTTTAAAAAAAAATGGACGTTGCTGTTTTTATATTAAGCCTCCATGATTGTGTTTTCAATAATTTAACTTTATTACTTTTTATTTAATTTTATGGATGTGTGTAGTACTGCACTAAAAAGCTTAAAGGGGTTGTCTCACTTCGGGAAGTGGCATTTATCATGTAGAGAAAATTAATACAAGCACTTGTTTTGCTATACTGAGGATGGCAATAAAGTGAAATGCAGCCATGTCTCCCTGCCCGGGCTGCATACAGCTCAGGACGCAGGCCAGAAGAGGTCTGTGTTCTTCACCAACAGAGGCATGAAGGTACATTGCAAATGCCACGTAATAAATTCCAACATGGTCGATCAAAAAATAATGAAGTTGCACTGCAATTTTATATGCAAATTTTTGCCTGACTCTAAGGCAACGCCATGGAGCCTTCGCCTGAATAAGGCAGCCCTGCTCCTCAGTAATTGATACTAAATGACTCCAGGCTTTTGGGTTCTGTCTTATGTTTGACTCGATAACTATCCCTTCGATGTAAATGATGTTGTCTGGTTTATATTATGCTTCTATTCACAGTCTTCAAGCGCATTGCATTTACAATCACTTCTGATTAGCAATCTTCCCATTTCTCTGCCATGCAATTAGTTTAGAATATTGAAAATGGGATTTATCTGTCAACTTCTGTATTTCAGTTGGTTTACAATACTGCTGGAGTATGCATATCTGTTATTAACATTGTAGCTATTTTCGTGTGCGCAGCTTAAGCATATTTATCTATAGAGTCCTGATAGGTCTAGAAAGGAGAACTCTGGCCACACAATAACCTTGGAAGCTTATATTACAGTAGTCCATTGTCAAACAGAACATAACAGCATCTTATACGATTCCACAAAATATCCCCTAAAATAATAGTAATAAGGAATGTGATCCATGAAGACGTAGCAAAATGTGGGTAAGACTGTGCTGACATGCAGTTATACCAAAAATAGGCACAGCTTTAAGATTAATCGGTAATGGTTGCTCTGTTTTGCATATAAAAAGCCCTTTTGTCCACAAAATGACTCCACTTCTCACGACTCCATTGAAGTGAATGGTTCCGCATATGGGCCGAAAAATATGGAACAGACACAAAAAAATAAATACATTTGCATGCATGAGCCCGTATGAAAAGTGAAAGTGAGTTATTCACCCATGTTCGCAGCAGCAATGTTCCAGTCTTATCACAGGATATTTACAGGTGGAACTCGAAAAATTTGAATATTGCGCAAAGTTCATTTATTTCAGTAATGCAACTTAAAAGGTGAAACTAACATATGAGATAGACTCATTACATGCAAAGTGAGATATTTCAAGCCTTTATTTGTTATAATTTGGATGATTATGGCTTACAGTTTATGAAACCCCAAAGTCACAATCTCAGGTACCCTTTGCTCAGGGGGTATGGATTAATTAGCTGACTAGAGTGTGACACTTTGAGCCTAGAATATTGAACCTTTTCACAAAATTCTAATTTTAAGCTGCATTAATGCAATTCCTTTTAATTTGCATTACTGAAATAAATGGACTTTTGCACGATATTCTAATTTTTCGAGTTTCACCTGTATACCCTATGTGACTCATCAATATGCTGAACGGTCTGTTGGACCAAATATCCCTTTAGGGGGCTCTAACTAATAATAAAATTATATCTTTATTTTGTTCATTTAAAATATACACTCAATAAGGAAACTCATTATTAAAATGATCAGGGTTCAGTGAGATGTCAAATTTAGCTATTGTCTGCTGATGGTTGCTAGTAGCAACTCACGGAGCTTATCCAATACAGCCCTTATTTGAGGTGCATTACTTTGGGCGTGCTAGGACCAGGAGACTTGTGAGTGTGTGGTTTACATCACTCTGGGGGACAAGGTTAGTCAACCAATATATTTATTTTTATTTTATATTTTTTATTATTTTTTGTCTTTTATTTATTTTATTATTTTGTATTGTTTATTATTATTTATTTATTTTGATGAATGTTTGTAGGTCAATCTCATCCATAGATTTTTCATGGAGCCCAATCACTAACACACTCCGTCCAAGTGTATCAGCTTGTCAGGGCATACATTGTATCTGGATATGCCTCTGCCTGGGAGATGTTCCAACTTTAGCAATAATTTGCAATCAAATGTCTCCTCAAGCACTCACACTCTGCAAGCTGATTGGTAACACAGGTGGGTGCGCTAGTCTCCTGCTGGCTCCTGCTAACTCTGTCCTCTATGAGGATTGATGTTGGCTCAATATTAAATATACTGATTGCTTGTCCTCCACAGTGAGCCCTGCCTATAACATGATCGTGCCTCTCCTAATGCTCCTAAACTCCCTCACTGACCTCTGTCTAAAATATGAAGCACTAGACTAATACACCCCTCCCGACATGTTTCGCCACTTGCGTGGCTTCGTCAGGGGAAGTGGGGTATAGGCGTGCGCGCGCTCGTGGTGACCTCTATTTGTAAACCGCTAAGTCCCGCCCATCTCATATCTGTGCACACTGAGTGCTCTGCTACCCTTTACTCACATGCTTCCGATCCTATCCGATACGAGCGCGTCATCTTACGTATATACTCTGCGCTCGTTGCTGTTTTGGTCCATCGCAGGTAGGTCGGGTGTTATTGTTACCTCCCATCTAAGTGACGTAAACTGCCATTCCTTCAACGCCAGTTAACTAATTCATACCATCCACTCTGCCGTTCATCTGGCAAGGCTGAATCAGTGACAGTAATATATATGATCATTCTCCAAGTACCACAGTACTTTTTATTTTTATATAAATGAGTATATGTCCATCCTTTGCCAAGCCCTTGTTACTATGCAGGGACTACTGTAGATTCTATTGTCATTTAAATCACAAAGGGATATCTAACAGCGATCCACCTAATTCTGTATCGCTTATTATTGCCATTTGAATCAGCAGATCTGTGGGAAGTACAATATTGGCCCGATCCGCTTTTAAGTTGATTGGCTTTTTTAGAAGGGTGACTAGTGATTACCTAACCTCAGCTGCCTGTACGCTACTTCTAGGGACCAATGTACTTGATAGGGCATGGATTATAGAGTCTGTGAGATCTGCAGGCACTCAACATTTCACAGAAATTATATATGCACTATTATTGAATTAATAATGTACCGGATGGGGGGTACTACCCTCGCAGATATAAGAGTGTCTACAGGGAGTGCAGAATTATTATGCAAGTTGTATTTTTGAGGATTAATTTTATTATTGAACAACAACCATGTTCTCAATGAACCCAAAAAACTCATTAATATCAAAGCTGAATATTTTTGGAAGTAGTTTTTAGTTTGTTTTTAGTTTTAGCTATTTTAGGGGGATATCTGTGTGTGCAGGTGACTATTACTGTGCATAATTATTAGGCAACTTAACAAAAAACAAATATATACCCATTTCAATTATTTATTTTTACCAGTGAAACCAATATAACATCTCAAAATTCACAAATATACATTTCTGACATTCAAAAACAAAACAAAAACAAATCAGTGACCAATATAGCCACCTTTCTTTGCAAGGACACTCAAAAGCCTGCCATCCATGGATTCTGTCAGTGTTTTGATCTGTTCACCATTAACATTGCGTGCAGCAGCAACCACAGCCTCCCAGACACTGTTCAGAGAGGTGTACTGTTTTCCCTCCTTGTAAATCTCACATTTGATGATGGACCACAGGTTCTCAATGGGGTTCAGATCAGGTGAACAAGGAGGCCATGTCATTAGATTTTCTTCTTTTATACCCTTGCTTGCCAGCCACGCTGTGGAGTACTTGGACGCGTGTGATGGAGCATTGTCCTGCATGAAAATCATGTTTTTCTTGAAGGATGCAGACTTCTTCCTGTACCACTGCTTGAAGAAGGTGTCTTCCAGAAACTGGCAGTAGGACTGGGAGTTGAGCTTGACTCCATCCTCAACCCGAAAAGGCCCCACAAGCTCATCTTTGATGATACCAGCCCAAACCAGTACTCCACCTCCACCTTGCTGGCGTCTGAGTCGGACTGGAGCTCTCTGCCCTTTACCAATCCAGCCACGGGCCCATCCATCTGGCCCATCAAGACTCACTCTCATTTCATCAGTCCATAAAACCTTAGAAAAATCAGTCTTGAGATATTTCTTGGCCCCGTCTTGACGTTTCAGCTTGTGTGTCTTGTTCAGTGGTGGTCGTCTTTCAGCCTTTCTTACCTTGGCCATGTCTCTGAGTATTGCACACCTTGTGCTTTTGGGCACTCCAGTGATGTTGCAGCTCTGAAATATGGCCAAACTGGTGGCAAGTGGCATCTTGGCAGCTGCACGCTTGACTTTTCTCAGTTCATGGGCAGTTATTTTGCGCCTTGGTTTTTCCACACGCTTCTTGCGACCCTGTTGACTATTTTGAATGAAACGCTTGATTGTTCGATGATCACGCTTCAGAAGCTTTGCAATTTTAAGAGTGCTGCATCCCTCTGCAAGATATCTCACTATTTTTGACTTTTCTGAGCATGTCAAGTCCTTCTTTTGACCCATTTTGCCAAAGGAAAGGAAGTTGCCTAATAATTATGCACACCTGATATAGGGTGTTGATGTCATTAGACCACACCCCTTCTCATTACAGAGATGCACATCACCTAATATGCTTAATTGGTAGTAGGCTTTCGAGCCTATACAGCTTGGAGTAAGACAACATGCATAAAGAGGATGATGTGGTCAAAATACTCATTTGCCTAATAATTCTGCACGCAGTGTATTTACGTCCCTTATTGTCTAATCTTGTAACAATAGTAATTTTCTTTCATTTGTATGCTTATTTTATGTTAAATGAAGGCCGTATAAGAGAAGCCTTCATTGAGGCCTTTTGGACTCAGGGTCTGTAATCTATGTATCCATTTAGCTTCTTCCTGCAGTAGTTTCTGATCTAAATTGCCACTTCTTGGTCCCAAATTAATCTTGGTCAGTCCCCAAAATTTTAGGACTTCAAGATTACCACCATGGGCATATGTGATATGCCTATAAAGTGACGTGTCTTTTTCTGTGTTGATGGCGCTGATATGGCCTGATATCCTCCGTCTTAATTCCTGTGTGGTTTTACCCACATATAATTTCGGACAATTGCACGATGCGACATAAATAATGCCGCTACTACAGCAATTAAAGAATTCTCTTATCATGTATTCACGTCCATCTGTTGGGTTTTTGAATTTCTTCACTCTGGGTACATATTTGCACAGAGTGTAATTGCCACACGGGAAGGAACCTATAATCCTGGATTTTAGCCAATTTTTATTTGTTGTCTCTCTTTTAGGAAGAAAGCTGTGGACAAGCTTGTCCCTAAGATTTTGTCCCTTTCTGTATGTGACACTCGGGTATGGCGACAAGACTGTGCTCAACTCTTCATCACTGGTAAGTATCTTCCAATGTTTTTTTTAAATTGTCATTATCTGTTGGTTGTTGCAATCGTAGGTACCAATGCATCTTATCCTTTTTTTATCCTCTGTCGGATCTTTTCTATATTTTTTAGATATTAAATCCTCTCTATTCGCGCTTTTGGCGCGATTAAACGCTCTTTTTAGGCATTTTCGCGGATAGCCTCTTGCTCTGAATCGTTTAAAGAGCTCATCCGCTTCCTTTTTAAAAGTCTCTTCTGTAGTACAGTTTCTCCTTGCTCTTAAATACTGTCCCACCGGTATTCTTTTCTTCAAGGCTGTTGGGTGCCAACTCGTCCAGTGGAGGAGACTGTTCATCGAGGTTGGCTTGCGATAAATTTTTGTTAATATTTTACTTGGGTGGATTTCGAAGGTAAAATGCATCCCTATCTGATTTTGATTCAATATATTAACAAAATCAATAAAATCCTGTTTCTCACCCTCCCAAAATAACAAAACATCATCAATAAATCTACCCCAAAATAATATGTGACTAGTGAAATGTGCAAGTGTATCCGAAAAAACGATAGTGTCCTCCCACCACCCCAAAAAATGGAGTCCCCATAGCGGTACCTTTCATCTGCTGATAAAAGGCACCGTTACATAGGAAGTAATTGTGAGTGAGAATAAATCTCAACAAAAGTATTATAAATTCATTGTGTTCGTGAAAGCAAGTGCTTTTAGTATCCAGAAAGTATTTAATGGCTTTTATTCCTAGTTCGTGCTCAATATTACTGTACAAAGCCTCGACGTCAAAGCTTGCCAAATACGTTGATGGAGATAGTGAGACATCCCTAATTTTTGTCAGTACATCAGTGGTATCCTTTATGTGTGAAGGTAATGATGCAACAAACGGTCTCAATATTTCATCAACGTATTCGCTGGCTGGTTGAGTTAAAGAGTCATTCCCTGATACTATCGGACGCCCAAGAATTGGATTTTTGTTTTTGTGCACCTTTGGTAGTGCATAAAATGTGGGGATGGTGGGGCTTTTGTTGTACAGAAATTCAAATTCTTCTTTGGATATCAGACATTGATCTCTGGCTGTCTTAAAAAAAAAATCAAGTCATCTAAATATCTCTTTGTTGGATTTTCTTGTAGAATCTGATATATTTTCCTATCCATTAACAGTCTATTAACCATTTCTTTATAATCTTCCCTATCTTGGACCACTATGTTACCCCCTTTGTCACTTGATTTCATGATAATATCCTTATTTGATCTCAGTTCTTCCAAGGCAATAAGCTCCTCATCTGTCAAATTTTCAGGGATGGTATCTATATTTGTTTTTAATTTATTGATATCTTGAGAGACCAAATGTACAAAGGTTTCAATATTTTTAAACTGCGAGAAAGGGGGGGTCCATTTTGATCTAGGTTTTTTTTTTTTTTTTTTTTTTATTCTTTATTTCTATCTTGCAAAAATAACAAAATTATTGCATGTTGAATCACATACATTAGAAAATAATAGTCGGACCAAGCCGACTGACATCATGGAACATAATCCAACAATACACATACAATTACAACACCACGGTCAGTGTTTGATATTCAGCTTGCGGTGACAATAAAGCACCTTGATTCATCTGACAAAAATCATATAAAAATCACAAGGCCAAGAAGACATGGCCTCTGCATGAAATTAAAAGACAAATCAGAGGGGGAGCACAGGACAAGGATACAAAAGGGAATAGGGGGGACAGAGAATTAAGGTAGAGGTGGAGGGGGGAGTGGAGAGTACATTGGTGTCCAAACGAGACTCTCAGGCCAGCAAATTCCGGTACTCCGTTGAGTCTTGGAAGGTGAACCAGGGGGTCCACATAGTAACAAAAGCCCTGTTACTACCTTTCATAGAGGCTGTGAGTACCTCCATTCTTCGTATCTTTTCAACCTTCTGAATCCACATTCCCATAGAGGGAGGAGAGGCAGACTTCCACCTCGCAGGGACACAAGCTCTAGCCGCTATAACCAGGTGGCGCAAACAGGATCGCCGAAATAAGATCAACGGTAAGTCCGAGAGAAAGAGCAACAAAAACTCTGGTGTGTTAGGAATAGAAAAGGGGAAAATGGAAGCCAGAGTCCCATGAACAGATTCCCAGAACGGTCTGATTTTATCACAATGCCAGAAAATATGCAGGAGAGAACCTGGGTGGGAGTCGCAACGCCAACATAGAGGAGATGCCGACGGGAACATTCTCTGGAGACGAGTTGGGACATAATACCATCTCGATAGCAATTTGTAACTGGCCTCCTGATACTTACTGGCAATGGATGATTTATGGGTAAATTGGAAAATCCTAAGCCACTGGTCGGAGGAGATATCCTTCTGCAAATCCTGTGCCCACTTGGCCGAATAAGAGGGGAGATAGTCCGACCCCGCCGTTACCAATGCCTTGTATATTTCTGAGAGAGAATGCCGATAAAGGCCGGAGCCGATACAATTTTTTTCAAAAGGAGTGAGTGCCCTGTCAGACCCCTGAGAGGGGGGGATAGACGAAAGGAAGTGGTGAAGTTGTCTGGATCTCCAAGGACCTAGAGGGCAAGGGTCCATCTGTCCTAAAATTTCTGAGTAAGTGAGCCACCTACCGGATGTTCTAAAGAATGGTGCCCGACACCTGCCGCTCAATCTCCACTGAGCAAACGGTCCCCCAGAGTTACCTGCCGGGAAGTCTGGATGTCCCAAGACAGGAAACATTGGGGAGGGCGTAGGGAAGATAGTAGAGATCTGATGATACTTACGGAACTGAGTCAGGGTAGGACCTATGAGAGGATGAGAGGAGAGGTCACTAGGAACCCTCCCATCAGTCCATGGCAGTAGTGCCAAAGGGGTCCGGGAAGAAAATTGCTCAATAGAGATCCATTGTTTGAACATGGTGTGTCGGGACCAGTCGACTACACGTTGAAACATTGAGGCTGCATAATACTTCCTTAGATCAGGGATCCCCAAACCCCCCTTTTCCTTTGGTACATGTAATAGGGATCTAGATATTCTTGAGCTTTTCCCCGCCCATAGAAATTTAAAGCGGTCACGATGTGCAATAGAAAAGAAGCTGGCCGGAATGTGGATTGGAAGGGTCTGGAACAAATACAATAGACGTGGAAGGACATTCATCTTAAAAATGGCACACCTGCCGAACCACGTGTAAAGGCCTTTGGACCACCTCTTAAAGGGACTCTGTCACCACTTTCTAACCCCCCCTTTTAAAAGTATTGTTCTCTCCATGGCGCCCTTGTGATTACAAAGGTGTTGTTATAACATAAATTCGCCGTCTCGTTTTGATAAAAATACCTTTTATCTAACCTGTCAATCTTGTGGATAAGGTGCCCAGGGCGTTTCTGAAGGTCTGAAGCTGCCGCCGTTGGTGCCCAGCTCCTCCCCTGATCCTTTCAGCGCCGCCTGAATGTAAAGAAATCCGCCTCCGGCTCTCGCTCAGTGCCCCCTCCTCCTTTTCAAAGATCCCGCGCGTGCGCACAGGCCTGTGCCTGATGCGCCCGTGCGGACATTTTGAATCAGCCTCATTGAGCGAAGTGCGCATGCGCGCATTTCGCTCAACCTCCTCATAAGACGAGCACTGCAGCCAGCCACTCAGAGCCTGCGGCTCCATACAGCGCTTGGCAGGCTCTGAGTGGCTGGCTGCAGTGCTCGTCTTATGAGGAGGTTGAGCGAAGTGCGCGCATGCGCACTTCGCTCAATGAGGCTGATTCAAAATGTCCGCACGGGCGCATCAGGCACAGGCCTGTGCGCACGCGCGGGATCTTTGAAAAGGAGGAGGGGGCACTGAGCGAGAGCCGGAGGCGGATTTCTTTACATTCAGGCGGCACTGAAAGGATCAGGGGAGGAGCTGGGCACCAACGGCGGCGGGCGGCAGCTTCAGACCTTCAGAAACGCCCTGGGCACCTTATCCACAAGATTGACAGGTTAGATAAAAGGTATTTTTATCAAAACGAGACGGCGAATTTATGTTATAACAACACCTTTGTAATCACAAGGGCGCCATGGAGAGAACAATACTTTTAAAAGGGGGGGTTAGAAAGTGGTGACAGAGTCCCTTTAAGATCTTCTCTGATCCGACTCAAGAGGGGGGTAAAATTTCTTGGGAATAGCTCTCGTAAGTCTTTGGGGATCATCGTGCCCAAGTATTTAATGGCGCCTGCCGTCCAGCGGAAAGGCAAGGAACCCGCCAGTTCAGCCTCAAGGGTGGGTGGAATGGAGACATTAAGCGCTTCAGACTTTTGCAAGTTAATTTTCAGATTGGACAAGTTATGGAATACTTTGAATTCCTCAATTAGGTTGGGGAACGTAACCCTAGGCTTGGTAATCATAAACAGCAGGTCATCTGCATATGCTGCTATCTTAAACTCCCTATCTCTCACCATCAGACCGGAGATATCAGGGTTTTTCCTTATAGTCCTCAGAAGTGGTTCTAGAGTGAGGACAAAGATTAGAGGCGATAAGGGGCAACCCTGGCGTGTACCATTCCTAATCTCAAAGGGAGGCGAGAGGACACCATTAACCTTTGTGGCTGCCGAGGGAGAAGAATATAAGGAGCGGATCCATGTCAATAGAGAACCCTCCACACCTACATGGTTTAATACTGCAAATAACCATGGCCATCCAACCCTGTCAAAAGCCTTTTCGGCATCCGTGGATAGGAGACATAGGTTGGAACGCTGGATCTTGGCCAGATGGATCAAGTTCAAAACTTTTGTGGTGTTGTCTCTCGCCTCCCTTGAGGGAATGAAACCAACCTGATCTAAGTGTATCAGGTCCGCCAGGAAAGGGGTCAGGCGGGTGGCCAGGACTTTTGCGAAAAGCTTAATGTCTACATTAAGTAGAGATATGGGCCGGTAACTGGCACAAGCGGTCGGGTCCTTACCCTCCTTATGGATAACAGTAATGTGTGCATGCGACATATCTTTAGGGAGAGGGACTCCGGAACTTAATTTATTCAAGGCATTGGTAAGAGGAGTACTCAGAAGGGGGAGGAATCTCTTATAATAAGAGGCCGGTAGGCCGTCGAGCCTGGAGCCTTACTAGGCTGCATTGACTTCAAAGCCTCCTCAATCTCATCAGCGGTGAACGGACTGTTTAAACTCTCAAGGGCCTCACTCGGCAGTTTGGGTAAACCTGACCTAGTCAAATAGGAGCTCATGGCCGAGTCCAGGGCCTGATTCGTTTGACTGGACAGAGGAAGATTGTAAAGGTTCTGATAGAAGTGGGAGAAAGCCTCTGTGATGGAGTCAGGGTTGTGTAGTACCGGTCCCCGCGGTGGAGTAATGCGTGGAATGTACTTCCTTGCCTTTTGTTCCCGTAAGGATCTAGCCAAGAGTCTACCACACTTATTGCCATATTCAAAAAAGTGTCTCCTACCCTGCGAAAGGAGGTATTTTGTACGAGTGTCTAGTTTATCTCTAAGCTTGCACCTTGCCTGTGTGAGCTCAGTTCGAACAGACTGAGCATGGGAGCGTTTGTGTATCTGTTCCAACTCGGAAATGTCCTTCAAAATCTGGGAGATTTCCAAAGCCCTCTCCTTTTTACGCCGTGCCCCATGTCTGATGAACTCCCCTCTGATCACGCACTTATGCGCAGCCCACACCATAAGGGGGGAGGCATCGTCTACTAGGTTTTCCTCAAAGTAGTGCGAAAGGGCCGAGTCAATACCCTGCGCCACTTCCAGATCCTGAAGTAAGGACTCATTAAGACGCCATCTCCACTATCTAGGCGAAGGCAGAGCGGACTTCAGAGAGACATGTAGCATGGCATGATCTGAAAATGTAATTAGGTCAATAGAGGAAGAGACAATGAGGGGTACTGCCGAGTGTCTAAGCAAAAAATAATCCAATCTGGAATATACATCCCTAGGGTTGGAATAAAATGTGAAGTCCCTGACCTCAGGGTTAATCACTCGCCACACATCCACCAGCTGATGAGAGTGAAGCAGGCTCCTGAAACGGCGAGTGTATGAGTAAGGTAGATGAGAGGAGCCCTTGGAGACATCCACCAATGGGTCCAGGGCTACATTAAGATCCCCTCCGACCAGAAGCGTGCCCTCAGCAAAGCTCTCCAATTTGGACAGTATTCCCGTGAGGGCTCTCAATTGCTTTGTGTTGGGCAAGTACACATTTGCCAGGGTATACAACTGGCCCCCTATCTTACCCTTAAGGAACAAAAATCTGCCTGTATCATCAGAGCTAGAGTCTAGAAACTCCCATGGGGCGGATCTAGCAATGAGGATACTCACACCTCTCGATTTAGAATCGCTATAGCAGCTATGGTAAGCGTCAGGATAATGGGGGGAGCTAAATTTCGGCATAGTATCCCTGCGGAAGTGAGTCTCCTGAATGAAGGCAATCTGTACCTTTTTACTCCATAGGAGCCGAAGAATGGAGAAACGCTTCTCAGGGGTGTTCAGCCCGTTAGCATTAATGGATGAAAAAGTGATCTCCGACATGGTCTGGACCTATGAAAAACAAAAAGCCGGGGTGGGGAGAATATATAAGGGGGGGGGGGGGAGAGTGGAACAAACACAAGGACGGGTAAACACCACTAAGGAATAGACAAACATATGCAAACACGCCTGTAGGGCGAACAATCAGAACCAGCTATTCCGGTTCAGATAGAATTGTAAATCAAACAAATCTAACAGTGGAGAAAGCAATCCACTATGCGACTCTTGGGTGGCCCCCGAAAAAAGCCAACCAAGACTCACGGACCTAGTGGGGGGTGAGGAAGAGCACTCCGTTCAGCTGCCCTTTCCCCCGGCCCGGTAAATAAAGCAACAACAATAACAAGTAAGGGGGAGGGTACAAGAAACAGGCCGCCGCCCCTGAACCGTAGGGTACCAGCGACAAGAACGTCTAGGCAGCATCCTGCTCCCCGCACCATCCCCCACACTGGCACAATCTCAGGTATTGTAGTTGAAGAGCAGGGGATATAATCAGCCCCTAAGAACTAGAGCAATTTGAACCCAGGAAGTCCTCTATCCAGGCGAGTGTGGGACTGAAGGACGAGCTTGGCGGGGACCATCAGGCAGACGTAGGGGAGGCCCCCCCATTGGGATTGAGAGAACTGGGACATCTAGCCAGTCCGGTAGGGAGATGAGAGGACAGTCCAGGAATCGACTGAGCTCACCCGCTTGGTCTGGGGAGTGTAAAGCATACGAAACACCATTCTTGCGGATGATTAGATGAAAAGGGTGACCCCAGCGGTATGTGGCCCCAGCATTTGTGACAATCTGCAGAAGGGGTTTGAGCGTGCGTCTCATGAACAAAGTTCTCCTTGATACGTCTGGTAGAAGTTGGATCTGGCATCCTCTGAAAGGGATAGGACCCTGTCTCCAGGCCCGTTGCAAAAGGTCCTCCTTTTCCCTGAAAAAGTGAACTCTGCATAGGACGTCACGGGGGGTGGAATTCTCTGATCGTCTAGGGCCCAGAACGCTATGAACCCTGTCAAGCTCAATAACAGACTCCTCCGGTTTGTCAAGAAGCGAATTAAATACCGCAGACACCACCTTCCTCAGGTCGGCAGACGGAAACTCCTCCGGGATCCCACGAAATTTAATGTTGTTACGCCTGCCCCTGTTTTCTTGGTCATCCATCTGTAGTAGCAGGTGTCTGTTTAAAATCTGTTGTGATGAGACCATCTTTTCTACATCAGATAAACGGGCTTGTAGTTCTGATGAAATTTGGGCTTGTGAAGTCACCTTGGTGGCGATAGATGTTAAGTCCGCCTTGACCTCCGCAATAGCCTGGTCATGTTTGGCCTCGACCCTCTGTATGATTACCTCCAAGTCTGCCTTAGTCGGGAGTGCACTTAGCAGTGACCAAATGTCCTTCAGCTTGGGGCGTTTAGCGGGTTTGCCCTGGGAAGAGGAGGCAGATGACGATTCCCCCGATGAGTCAGGGGCAGCTAACGGGTGAAATATAGCTGGAGTAGAGGGTAGGTCAGGCGAGTGAGTCTGGGTAGGCCGGTCACTCCTAAACATTGCCTGTGCTCCACTCAGGGCCTGTAAATCTGGAGCGTGTAACCGGGCCCTTGCATGGTAGTGGGCTCCCCCGACTGTGAGACAGGGACTCCCAGATGACCGAGAGGGTGCTTTGGGGCTGGTAAGGCATTGGCTGGTAGCCTAGGTGGGGATTCTCGGCCTGTCGCACTCACCGGAGCCAGAACGGAGGTCCCGCCAAAGTCCTTAGGCCCATAGGCCGACGCAGGAAGCGGCGCTTGTGGATCGTCTCCAGGCGCGGCAGAAGGTAAGTGAGCCCGCTGTTGTGTAGCTTGTGGGAAAGGTCCCGGTGGTACAGGCGACACCGGCGCCTCCATCTCTTTCGGATTATCCGCCGCCATCTTAGGCCAAGAAGCCACCTGGACATATGATTTCTTGCCCGGCCCGTACGTATGGTTCACCGGCATGGAAGATACAACTGGCCAGTCCGCGGACTGTGAGAGCGGTGGCGGAGATTCCGCTTGTGGCTGCAAGGTACCTCCATCTCCCGGCAGCGAGGGAGCGGTCTGCAGCGCGGCCTCCTCTTCCATCGGCGCCATCTTGGAGGGGACTGGCGCGGAAGCCGACGTGGCCGTAAAATATCTAGCAATATTAGGATCCGAGGACATAAAAGTAGACCTACGGCGGCCCGAACGTCTGACCATGTTCGGTTATAAGGGCCAAGGGTCCAGGAGCTCTGTAACGTGCATGTTCACCGCTGCATGCTCAGGCCATGCCCCCCTGATCTAGGTTTTAAGTCTGTCAGTGGAGGTGTAATCTCTGAACAAAAGCCCTCACTTTCCAAATGCAGACTTTCTAATGTCTGCAGAGCTTGTTGTTCTCTCTGGATTAGTTTGCCAGTATCCGTGGTCGTGCTGGCAAATTGTTTGTGCAGTCCTAACTTATGTGCGAACAAATTAATATCCTTTACCCAATAAAATTTTTCAAAACGTGGTACTGGCGTGAATGTGAGTCCTTTTTTCAATAACGTGATTTGTGCCTTTGTTAATGACAGTGCTGACAGATTAATAATCTGGGTAGTCTCTAAATTTTCCATTGTTTTCTCAATTATTTTGTATTGTAACCCCACTTGTCCCTGTCCCTCGACTAAACATTGCTCTATCCTAAAAAAAACGGGGCTATGGGTGGTGTTGCAAAGAGGTTTGATTGTCCTGACATTATTGGACCCTGATTCTGTTGCACTGTAGCATTTGTGATATTTGTGCTTCCATGTATTAGTGCTGATAATACTGTCTCTGGGGTATTCTGCACTTCTAACGTTGTTTTGGATCTTGTTAATATAGTATGGTTAGTTTGGTTCTGAGGTCCCAGACCAGTTGTATTGGAAAATACAAAACCACCCAAAAAGGAGGGTTCTCCAATTTGTAAAGGCTGAGTACATTCTGACGTATTACTCGTCAGATTACCAGTTTTTTTCAAATGACGAAATCTGTTATACCGGACCTTTCTTCCCCCCCCAGTATGGTCTTTATTATTTGTGGTTTCAGCCCCAGAGGCTTCGGATTCAGAATAATCCGTATACCTGGTGTTTCTCACCGGATAACTTTGTCTATTTTTCCAATTATATATACGATCAGTGTCGAAATCTAATTTGTCACGGATGTTTTTCCGATGCTTTCTTTCTTTTATTTCCTCTTTTAGGGCCTCCAAACTTTTTTGTAATCTGAGCTCCTGGTTTTTAAAATCCGGATGTTGTCCGAACGTAAGTATCTCCTTTATTTCCTGATTTAGTTGTTCTGCTGTACGTTCAAAATAACGTCTTTCGTAGTCCACCATAAATCTCATGAGTTTCAATGAGTTCTCTGTCAGGACATTATCCCAACCTTCTATATATTCCGGCTCCTCTATATGGATATTAGGTCTTAATGTATTTCTCAGGCCCCTATAAACAATATTTTGATTGATATATGTCTCAAGGCTAACTATTTCCCACCAAGAGCGATAATACTGTTTATAGGTTTTGTCCAGATTTTTGAAGCCAGTTTGTATGTCTGTATTATTTAAAGGGATAGCTTGATTTGAGAATACCTGATTTGCCTCCTGGGTGAAGCTATCTTTATTTATACCCTGTGCCAAAAAACCTGCCATAACATTCAATATCAATGGAAATATTTTCCAATATTAGGGCACAATTTGTGGCCTAATATATTGAATCAAAATCAGATAGGGATGCATTTTACCTTCGAAATCCACCCAAGTAAAATCTGTTTTCTGGATCTACTGATCCAGAAGGGAGAGGACAGTCAGATATTAACGGAAATTTATCGCAAGCCAACCTCGACGAACAGTCTCCTCCACTGGACGAGTTGGCACCCAACAGCCTTGAAGAAAGGAATACCGGTGGGACAGTATTTAAGAGCAAGGAGAAACTGTACTACAAAAGAGACTTTTAAAAAGGAAGCGGATGAGCTCTTTAAACGATTCAGAGCAAGAGGCTATCCGCGAAAATGCCTAAAAAGAGCGTTTAATCGCGCCAAAAGCGCGAATAGAGAGGATTTAATATCTAAAAAATATAGAAAAGACCCGACACAGAATAAAAAAAAGGATAAGATGCATTGGTACCTACGATTGCAACAACCAACAGATAATGACAATTTAAAAAAAACATTGGAAGATACTTACCAGTGATGAAGAGCTGAGCACGGTCTTGTCGCCATACCCAAGTGTCACATACAGAAGGGGACAAAATCTTAGGGACAAGCTTGTCCACAGCTTTCTTCCTAAAAGAGAGACAACAAATAAAAATTGGCTAAAATCCAGTATTGTAGGTTCCTTCCCGTGTGGCAATTGCACTCTGTGCAAATATGTACCCAGAGTGAAGAAATTCAAAAACCCAACAGATGGACGTGAATACATGATAAGAGAATTCTTTAATTGCTGTAGTAGCGGCATTATTTATGTTGCATCGTGCAATTGTCCGAAATTATATGTGGGTAAAACCACACAGGAATTAAGACGGAGGATATCAGGCCATATCAGCGCCATCAACACAGAAAAAGACACGTCACTTTATAGGCATGTCACATATGCCCACGGTGGTAATCTTGAAGTCCTAAAATGTTGGGGACTGACCAAGATTAATTTGGGACCAAGAAGTGGCCATTTAGATCAGAAACTACTGCAGGAAGAAGCTAAATGGATACATAGATTACAGACCCTGAGTCCAAAAGGCCTCAATGAAGGCTTCTCTTATACTGCCTTCATTTAACATAAAATAAGCATACAAATGAAAGAAAATTACTATTGTTATAAGACTAGACAATAAGGGACGTAAATAGACCCTCTTATATCTGCGAGGGTAGTACCCCCCATCCGGCACATTATTAATTCAATAATAGTGCATATATAATTTCTGTGAAATGTTGAGTGCCTGCAGATCTCACAGACTCTATAATCCATGCCCTATCAAGTACATTGGTCCCTAGAAGTAGCGTACAGGCAGCTGAGGTTAGGTAATCACTAGTCACCCTTCTAAAAAAGACAATTAACTTAAAAGCGGATCGGGCCAATATTGTACTTCCCACAGATCTGCTGATTCAAATGGCAATAATAAGCGATACAGAATTAGGTGGATCGCTGTTAGATATACCTTTGTGATTTAAATGACAATAGAATCTACAGTAGTCCCTGCATAGTAACAAGGGCTTGGCAAAGGATGGACATATACTCATTTATATAAAAATAAAAAGTACTGCGGTACTTGGAGAATGATCGTATATATTACTGTCAGCGATTCAGCATTGCCAGATGAACAGCAGAGTGGATGGTATGAATTAGTTAACTGGCGTTGAATGAATGGCAGTTTACGTCGCTTAGATGGGAGGTAACAATAACACCCGACCTACCTGCGACGGACCAAAACAGCAACGAGCGCAGAGTATATACGTAAGATGACGCGCTCGTATCGGATAGGATCGGAAGCATGTGAGTAAAGGGTAGCAGAGCACTCAGTGTGCACAGATATGAGATGGGCGGGACTTAGCGGTATACAAATAGAGGTCACCGCGAGCGCGCGCACGCCTATACCCCACTTCCCCTGACAAAGCCACGCAAGTGGCGAAACATGTCGGGAGGGGTGTATTAGTCTAGTGCTTCATGTTTTAGGCCTCATGCACACGACCGTTGTGTGCACCCGTGGCCGTTGTGCCGTTTTCCGGTTTTTTTCGCGGACCCATTGACTTTCAATGGGTCCGTGGAAAAATCGGAAAATGCACCGTTTTGCAGCCGCATCCGTGATCCGTGTTTCCTGGCCGTGAAAAAAATATGACCTGTCCTATTTTTTTCACGGCCAACGGTTCACGGACCCATTCAAGTCAATGGGTCCGTGAAAGAACACGGATGCACACAAGATTGGCATCCGTGTCCGTGATCCGTGGCCGTAGGTTAGTTTTTATACAGACGGATCCGAAGATCCGTCTGCATAAAAGCTTTTTCAAAGCTGAGTTTTCACTTCGTGAAAACTCAGAACCGACAGTATATTCTAACACAGAAGCGTTCCCATGGTGATGGGGACGCTTCTAGTTAGAATACACTACAAACTGTGTACAAGACTGCCCCCTGCTGCCTGGCAGCACCCGATCTCTTACAGGGGGCCGTGATCAGCACAATTAACCCCTTCAGGTGCGGCACCTGAAGGGGTTAATTGTGCTGATCACGGCCCCCTGTAAGAGATCAGGGATGCCAGGCAGCAGGGGGCAGACCCTCCCCCCCCTCCCCAGTTTGAATATCATTGGTGGCCAGTGCGGTCCCCCCCCCTCTATTGTAATAATAGGTTGGTGGCCAGTGTGCCCCCCCCTCCCTCCCTCTATTGTAATAATTCGTTGGTGGCACAGTGTGCGCCCCCCATCGGCCCCCCCTCCCTCTATAGCATTAACAACATTGGTGGCCAGTGTGCGGCCTCCCATCTCCCCCCCCCCATCATTGGTGGCAGCGGAGTTCCGATCGGAGTCCCAGTTTAATCGCTGGGGCTCCGATCGGTAACCATGGCAACCAGGACGCTACTACAGTCCTGGTTGCCATGGTTACTTAGCATGGTTACTTAGCAATAGTACAATAGTAGAAGATTCATACTTACCTGCTGCTGCGATGTTCGTGTCCGGCCGGGAGCTCCACCTACTGGTAAGTGACAGGTCTGTGCGGCGCATTGCTAAATTAACCGTCACTTACCAGTAGGAGGAGCTCCCGGCCGGACACGAACATCGCAGCTCCCAGGTAAGTAGGAATCTTTTACTATTGTACTATTGCTAGTAACCCGCTGCCACCAATGATCGGGGGGGGGGGGGGGGAGATGGGAGGCCGCACACTGGCCACCAATGTTGTTAATGCTATAGAGGGAGGGGGGGCGCACACTGTGCCACCAACGATTTATTACAATAGAGGGAGGAAGGGGGGGGGCGCGCACTGTGCCACCAACGATTTATTACAATAGAGGGAGGAAGGGGGGGGGGCCGCACTGGCCACCAATGATATTCAAACTGGGGAGGGGGGGGTCTGCCCCCTGCTGCCTGGCAGCCCTGATCTCTTACAGGGGGATATGATAGTACAATTAACCCCTTCAGGTGCGGCACCTGAGGGGTTAATTGTGCTGATCACGGCCCCCTGTAAGAGATCGGATGCTGCTAGGCAGCAGAGGGCAGTCATGTACACAGTTTGTAGTATATTCTAACTAGAAGCGTCCCCATCACCATGGGAACGCCTCTGTGTTAGAATATACTGTCGGAAATGAGGTTTCACGATCTAACTCATATCCGACAGTATATTCTAACATAGAGGCGTTCCCATGGTGATGGGGACGCTTCAAGTTAAAATATACCATCGGATTGGAGAAAACTCCGATCCGATGGTATAAAAGGGACTCCAGACTTTACATTGAAAGTCAATGGGGACGGATCCGTTTGAAATGGCACCATATTGTGTCAACGTCAAACGGATCCGTCCCCATTGACTTGCATTGTAATTCAGGAAGGATCCGTTTGGCTCCGCACGGCCAGGCGGACACCAAAACGACTTTTTTTTCATGTCCGTGGATCCTCCAAAAATCAAGGAAGACCCACGGACGAAAAAACGGTCACGGATCACGGGAAAACGGAAACCCGTTTTGCGGACCGCAAAAAAATACGGTCGTGTGCATGAGGCCTTAGACAGCGGTCAGTGAGGGAGTTTAGGAGCATTAGGAGCGGCACGATCAGGTTATAGGCAGGGCTCACTGTGGAGGACAAGCAATCAGTATATTTAATATTGAGCCAACATCAATCCTCATAGAGGACAGAGTTAGCAGGAGCCAGCAGGAGACTAGCGCACCCACCTGTGTTACCAATCAGCTTGCAGAGTGTGAGTGCTTGAGGAGACATTTGATTGCAAATTATTGCTAAAGTTGGAACATCTCCCAAGCAGAGGCATATCCAGATACAATGTATGCCCTGACAAGCTGATACACTTGGACGGAGTGTGTTAGTGATTGGGCTCCATGAAAAATCTATGGATGAGATTGACCTACAAACATTCATCAAAATAAATAAATAATAATAAACAATACAAAATAATAAAATAAATAAAAGACAAAAAATAATAAAAAATATAAAATAAAAATAAATATATTGGTTGACTAACCTTGTCTCCCAGAGTGATGTAAACCACACACTCACAAGTCTCCTGGTCCTAGCACGCCCAAAGTAATGCACCTGATAGGTACAAATATATCAAATAAGGGCTGTATTGGATAAGCTCCGTGAGTTGCTACTAGCAACCATCAGCAGACAATAGCTAAATTTGACATCTCACTGAACCCTGATCATTTTAATAATGAGTTTCCTTATTGAGTGTATATTTTAAATGAACAAAATAAAGATATAATTTTATTATTAATTAGAGACCCCTAAAGGGATTTTTGGTCCAACAGACCATTCAGCATATTGTATATTATATCCCGAGGGACTTAGATTTATCTCTAGGTGAATCGTGACATCAGAATAAATTAGTATATCATATAAATACAATAAAGAAAAGAATACATCACCGTGCATAATATATGTGAGTTAAAAAGACTGTCTGAGATTTTTTAACTGATGACCTTTCCTCTGATTGGTGGGGGTCTTTTGCCCGGGACCCCCACCGATCAGCTGTTTGAGAAGGCTCTGGTGCTCGCAGTAGTGCCGCTGCCTTCTCGCAGCTCACCAAGCACAGCGCCGTACATTGTATGGCGACTGTACTTGGTATCGCAGCTCAGCCCCATTCACTTCATTCACTGACTTTCCAAATAACACAGCATGTGGACAGGAAGTCAGTCTCTATTCCTATGGGAGCCTCAATGTCAGTCTCATAGGAATGAATAGAGAGAAGTAACTGACTTCCTGTCCTGTGTCAGTTGCAGATCAGAGTGCTGGTCACATGACACAGCTGAGGATCAGGAGGGAGGTTATAACTCACAAATACAGTCACTGGTAAGAAGATTACCTTCACTACGGATTACATCATGTACCTAACAGGTCAGAGAATAAAAATTGTGGGATTTCTACCTTAAATACAAAAGTCTGTAGGTAGAACTGTCCCCCCTTCTAAGGACAATAACACATATCATTATTCTCAAGATGGATTATTCCATTGTGCTGCCTGGCAAAACTTAAGCTCCAGCCTCTAGATGCGTGCACTAGAAAGAAAAAGAAATTCAGTTGTTTATTTTGTGGAGATAATATATTTAAGTATATTAAGGGCAAGCTTCGATTGGACATCTGACTGGTAATGGTAAAATCAACGCTCAATGTCACGAGAAGGGGATGGGGAAGGTGCAAACTGACTCCACCATTCCTCTGTCCCTACCGCACTTACCCGTCCTAGGCAACGGAGCGCAACTGATCCCTAACCTGCGTAAGTGCGGAGGAACAAACAAACATACAAACAAAGAGAAGTCGAATAGCAAGGTCAAAACCAGGAGGTCAAGGCGGTACAAGGGAAAAGGCAAAAGCAGCGTCAATGAACAAACCGAATGTCAATACCAGGAGAAGCAAGTCAGGCAAAAGGAGCAAGCAAGAGAAGAAGTCAAGTAACAAGCCGAAGTTCAAATGTCAAGTCAAAATGCCAAACGAATCACACAAGGTATAGGACCTTAATTACAGGCAACCTGTGGCCAGCAGGTTGCCTGTTAAATAGGGGAGAGCAGGAGTCATGTGACGTGGCCAGCGTCACATGACTCATCCCCCTGAAAACAGCTGAGCGCCGAGTGCCCAGTTCGGTGCTCAGACACTTCGCAGGCAGTCGCTATGGGAGCGGAGGATGGTAGCCACGCTAAGGAGGTCTGCGCGGTTGGGTCCTCTCCTCCCCCCCCTTGCTCTGGAGACGAGGACGTCCTCACTCCGAACTTATCGCAGGGGGCCGGCGGCACTGAATGGACGGAGTGCGAAGCCGGCGCCCTGTGACACTCAAGCCTCAATTCAACTTTCAAGCGCAAGTTTCTTCATAAATCAGGCGCTTCCTCCTGCAGTCCGTGCACCTACGGTAAACTGAGCTCTATGGCAGCTCAGAGATGAATATGGAAATGTTTGTTTCCACGTCTCACTGGGTCGATGCTCTGCATGGCAGCGGCGATGCAAAGTCAGGTTCTATTGACACCTCCATGTTTGTGCCAGCCTGGTTTCCACACCAGGTGCTGATTCACCTCCTCCCTCCCTTCTGTTGACCTCAAGGGGCTTTCTTCCACCACCAAAAGAATCAGGGCAGGGTATTGCTTCTATTCTGTGTCCTTTCTGCATTATCAAGCAATTCATCCTTCAATGGGATGATCCACAATCCCGTATAACATTTGATTTTCTGTATCAATTTGTTAAAATCATTTGCTGCAATGTCTCCATCCACATATGTATTATATTTATTTATCTGAAGGGTTGTTTTATTCTCTAAATAAATCACATTTGTGCCATCTACTCCCATGCCTCTACTTATGAAGAAAGCCATTACCAGTGTCTTCAGTTCTCACATACTGCCTGCTATTCCATTATTTTTTCTTTCGTAAAATTGTATAAATCCTTAAAGTACATTCTTTAATCCTTGGGCTGTAGTTTCTCTTGGCTGACTTTGAAAAGCTTCCAGACACACTGCAATGACACCATTAGACAGAGAAGAAAAGAGGATTGAGTAGATCCTCTGACTGTGACAAGTAAATATTGAAGGCTTCACAGTCCTAACATATAACATCTTTTTTTCCTCACACATATAGTCGCACCCAACATATAGTCGCACCCAACAAATAAAAAGTGCATTGTTTATTACTTTCTTGTAACAGTGTATCCCCCACATCCAACATAAAAAAGCGGCAAATATAACTTAGTATAGAAATGAAATGAATTAATTCCCACCACTCCGTAACCTAGCCTACAGACCTACCTAGCAGGTATAAGGGGCAAAAAAATGCACAAGAGAGGCTACAGACTGGTCTGCGCAGCAGCATTCATGTCATAGGCAGAGTGTAAACACCAGGAACCACACCTAAAGGAAGGACAGGGGATCCTCGATCCAGCAGCTCTGGTACAGTATCAAGGTGAAGAATGAACAGAAACATGGCAGTACATAAGCTGCTCCCTACATACAAGCATTATGTCTCACCTGGTGGCTCTGGTCTGGATGAACAGGTCAATCACTGCATGGAGAAATGGCAATGGTGAAGCAGGACAGTAGGGCAGATGCAGGAGAACCTGTGATGTAACCTAGCTATACTAGATGAATGGATGAGCATCTTTTGTTTCTGGGTTGCAGATGTAGCAGATTGTACTGGTGTAGCAGGGTTGGAGGTAGCTAAAGTGATGTATCAGAGTTGGGTGTACTACAGCTGACCTGACACTGTACAGTTGGATGTAGAAGAGCAAAACTGATATAGCAGAGCTGGACAGGCATGGAAGAGATCTGATGTAAAGAGCTGGATATAGTAAAGCTGAATTGCTGTGGTGGAGTTGGGTGTAGCAGAGCTGATCTGGTATAGCAAAGTTGGATGTAGCAGAGCTGAACTGAAGTAGTGGATTTCGATGTCAGACAGCTGATTTGATGTATTAGATATGGTTGATCCAATGCTGCATCACCATAGTAGAGTTGGATGCAGCTGGACTGAACTGGAGTAACAGAGCTTGGTGGTGACCGGGTAAATGGTAACAAAGACAGACAATTCAGGCAATGGACAGCAGGAATGCCAAGATCCTGAATAAAAAATAAAACCCAGTGACATGGCGTGACTTAATCTGTTTGGGCCGCATTGCTGTAGTAATCCAACATGCTGGAGGGGGGATAGGTCCAGCTGGATAAGAGGGATGGTGCAGCGCTTGGTGCTAGATCCCGGACAGGTGAGTAACAACCAGTTTATAATATGTAAAGAAATAGCCAAGCACAAAATGTAGTATTAGACAGCTTATTCACCCCAATTTGATAATCAAGGAGTAATAGAATTGCTTATCTATTAAACAAGGTGGACACCCAATGACAGTTAAATAACACAGCTTATTCACCCCAATTTGAAAATCAAGACATAATGGAATTGCTTATCTATTAAACAAGGTGGACACTGTTCAAATAGATATTGCTTTACCCTACACAGAGATTAATGCAAAGTGGGCTGTCTCCTATGGATTCCTTCAGCTTCAGAGTACAAAACCTGCACTGTCCCTGCAGTCTCCCTATGCTCTCCCTACAGTGTGTAAATACTCTCCCTGCAATCTCCCTACACTGTCCCTGCAGTCTCCCTATCCAATATTCCACAATTAAATGCTTCTTGAACACTGTCCCTGGCACTTTTCATGTTTTTCCCTATGCTCAGATCACAGTGAAATGGTGGAGACCATGGGGGATGAGGCTTTTAAAGGACTGTGACATCACAGGGGATGGCCATCTGCTGATTGGCTAGCTGCACAGCTTTATGGGTCAAAATTGTGTTCCCAGGCTTATTACTTTCACTTTATAACATGTGTAGCCGCTATTTTAGGGGGAAAAAAAAACAATTCATTACCACGAAGCGCAGGGAAATTCGGATTTGTTGCTAATCGAATTTTTCCTAAACTTTGGATCGAATTCCACCTTGGATGCTTCGATTTGCTCAACACTAATCTTCAGACATCTCATTTAATTGTAAGACCATCCATGGAAATCATTTGGTGAAATGTATACAATGTTCATAATGTATGTATATCATATAATGCCATCTGACAGCACATTTTATGTAAGTAGGTTCAAATATGGAGGCTGATTACTGCTATAACAGTACTGACATATGTGCAATGACCCAGGAGGAGTGCAGGGAGGATAGGAGTGGTGATTGTGGCCCTGAGGGTTGTAGCAGTATTCACCGTTCGCTGTGGCAGTCTTCCATGTTACATTACCTAGGGCTGTGCAGTGACTGGAGAGTGCACCGTTTCTTCCCTTGGTACTGGGAACCCTTCCTGATGGAAGTTGAGGTGCCCTTAATGGTGGGTAGTTGGCAGGGTACAAGACAGAAGGGCAGATGCAGAGCTTGTGACAGGTTGAGACAATAATCAGTTTATTTGCTTGCAATAAAAAAAACTAAATACTTCTTTACTGGATTGATGATGGGATCAGTAGTAAATATAGCAGCAAAAGGTACAGTTCCAAAGTATATAATGATGCATGTCTTCTCCGAATAGCTGTGTGTAGGAAACAACGACGGTAGTTGTAGTCCTCCCTGAGTCTGTCTTTCTAGATACATTTTGCAGTTTCTCCTAATTACCACGGGCATGATATTCTGTCTGGTTAACTCTTTCTGCAATTTTGAACTGAGGAGTGCAGATCTTTAGGGCCGAAGGAATATATCCTTTCTACAGCAGCAAACTCTCAATGCCAAAAAACGAGCAAATACCTTGCTGTTTGAAGCTTGCATGACCTGGTTGGTTCTGGTCTCTTTTTCTCACATTTAGGGTCCATTCACACGTCCCTAGTGTATTGCGGTTCCGCAATATACCCGGCCGGCACCCCCATAAAACCAATTGCGGACAAGAATAGGACATGCTCTATTTTTTTTCTGAAGCCGCGGACCGGAAGTTCAGGGCCGCGCTCCGGAAATTCAGATGCGGACAGCACACTGTGTGCTGTCCGCATCAATTCCTGCCCCATAGAGAATGAATGGGTCCGCACCCGTTCCGGATAATTAAGGAACGGGTGCGGACACATTCTACGGACGTGTGAATGGACCCTTACTTTGATAGTAAAGCTAATTCAAATTCTCTGGCATCTGTAGAGCCTAACCTAGCTCGCAGGAGTTTTGCACATGTAGGTCTTCTTCCTTGCTCTCCTCAAACTTGGCTTACTTAACCAGAAGGGAGGCTTAGTCTATTACCCTGGTAACCTAACTGCAGATTTCAACCATTCCAAAACAGAGGGTGAAAAATGTGGCAACCCAGCAGCATTTCGAAGATAATTTTCACAACACAATTTACAACATTTAGTGCAGATTTTGCTGCTGTGTAATGCTGGTATATCCATTTCAATATTTTACACTGCAGAAAATCCACAATAAACTTGCAATGTGTGATCATACCCTAATGCATTTTATAGAGTGTGGAGCTTCATTTTTTGATCTGAAAGACTTAAAGTGTATCTCCAGTACAGTAGAAACTTTGTAATATATGTTTATTAAAGAATTAGGTTTCCTTCTGGGCTTCTCAGACTGCATTCTTCCTTTCACTCAGCCTGTTATCTCTAAAGACACCATCTTCATCTCCAGCCTCACACACAAAAAACTATGGAGAGAGGAGGGGGAATGAGGAGACTGCTGCCGCATAGTAAGCGATTTATTATTGCACTCTGAACAGGGGTAGAGCCTAGTGTTGATCGAGCATGCTCGGCACATGGCGGTATTTGGTATTCGTCTCCTCCCCGCACGTTTGTTGGCTGCATTACAGTGATTGGCTGGCCGGAACGCGCCATTGGGTGCTATATAGCACCCGATGACACGTGTTTGGCTCAGTGTTAGCCAGGGAGAGCTGTGCTGAAGAAGGGAAAGATAGTGTAGGGAGTGAATTTTTTTTTTTGTAAGTTGAAAAACTTGTCAGAGACCCAAAAGTCCTTTTACGGACTATTGTTCTGTGTGGCAGCAGAAATATATATTTGTAGCGCAACATGCGCTAAAATGCTAAAACTTTACAGACCCAAAAGTCCTTTTAAGGACTATTGTGTGTGGCAGCAATATCTATTTTTAGCGCATCCTGCGCTAAATAGCCTGTAATAGGTAGACCGCTGCAGACAGAGACATTATCTGCGCTCCTGTGTAACTTGTGCGCATCCCAAAAATATCTGGGACATCCAGTGTACTTTTTCCGGACAGTGACATTAACTGCGGTATATCTCCTGTGTAACGTTTCCACATCCCAAATACCTGTGACATTCCCTGTAATTTTATATTAGCCGCTGGTGACATCAGCGACATTATCTGCGGTATTTCTCCTGTGTAACGTTTACACATCCAAAATACCTGTGACATTATCTGTAATTTTATATTAGCCGCTGCTGAAATCAGTGACATTATCTGCGGTATTTCTCCTGTGTAACTTTTCCACATCTCAAATTACCTTTGAAATTCCCCATAATTTTTTACTACTAATAGCATGGCTGTGATTGACCAAGTGCAGCATGTGACCCAGCCTCTATATAAGCTGGAGTCACGCAGTTGTAGGGATAGCATGCTGCTGCTGTGAGGGATAGATTAGGAAAGACTCTGATATCTGCACTTGGTGTGAAGTCTGCAATCTACAGCGTTTTTTGTTTTGGGGGTGCAATGCAACATTTGTGTACCCTGCCCTGAGCCAAGTGAGACTGAAAAAAAAGTTTTAATCCGTCTGTTAGTTAGGTGGGCGTCGGCAGCCATTTTGTGAAACAGCAGTGCACCAGCACTGCATATGTGCCAGGGGAAGGAAAAGTAATACCGTCTGTGAGTTTAGGGACCCAGGGGGTCACATATCCCCATTTTTTTCAGTAAAGTACCCCTGTGCTGCATTTCTGAGAGTGAAATATAATCAGTTAAATCCGTCTGTTCCATTGTGGGGTGACATATTTACATTTTTTGTTGTAAAGTAGCTCTGAGGCCTGCACTGCATATGTGACAGGCAGGCACATAAATTTAGCAAATCCATCAGTTCCTTTGTAGGGGTGACATAGCCACCATTTTTTATGTTAAAAACCCCTGTGCTTCATTTGTGACACTGAAATATAATCAATCTGTTTCATTTAGGGTTAAAAAAAAGTTTTTTTTGGGCAATAAAGTACCTTTTTGTCCTGAAGTTTAGTTGTTCAGTGGCTCACTAATTATGTATTATGAATAGAGGTGCTCAACTGCCAGTACACCCAGAAACCGTTTGATATGTTAAGTTAATACGTAAAGATGTGATGGCACACTCTCATCTGGTATACAATGGAATAGTTGTTTTGGATAAAAAAGTAATTTTATTATTAACATAAAAACAGGAACAGTCTTATATGCTGGACGAGATGTAGTATATTGATAATGCCTTGAAAGGTGTGATATATAGTAACTGATGAGGGATTGCCCTCTCTCTAAGGAACTCTTGGATTGGTATACTATTTGTTTCGATGATGGTGTGGCTTGTCTTCATATTTACATATGATGTTACTTTCACAAATAAATAAAGTGCTTATGTGCATAAAGTGTTGTGTGTAGACTGCGTAGGTATAAATGCTGCGTAGAGTTGAATAAATAAACGATTGGATGCAAGCTAGATATAGGCTTGGTTCAAAGTGCTATGTGCAAGCTGGATACATGAAAGTGCTGCGTGCAGGCTAGGTACACAAAATTATTTGGTATAAGCTGAGTGCAAGGAATTGTAATAAAGGTGTTAAATGTGAGCTGAGTACATAAAAGTGCTGCGTGCAAGCTGAATACACAAATAAATGTTATGAAAACAGGTTAAGTATATAAGAACCGTTGGTTGCGGTACACATGAATCTTGAGTGCACTAAAATAAGGTCCAAAGGTTAATACAAGTAATGTATGCAATAAAGTAAGAAATACGTTCAGATATAGGCATATATCACATAAGTTGAACTTATACCCATTTTTAAAGTGCACCTGCACTGCATATGTGCCAGGGGAAGGGAAAATAATACCGTCTGTGAGTTCAGGGACCCATGGGGTCACATATCCCCATTTTTTTCTGCAAAGTACACCTGAGAGTGAAATATAATCAGTTAAATCCATCTGTTCCATTGTGGGGTGACATATTTACATTTTTTGTTGTAAAGTAGCTCTGAGGCCTGCACTGCATATGTGACAGGCAGGCACATAAATTTGATCTTCCATTTTTGGGTGTAAAGTACCTCTGTGCTTTATTTGTGAGAGTGAAATATAATCACAGTTAAATCATTCTGTTTCATTTAGGGTTAAAAAAAAAATTTTGGGGAGCAATAAAGTACCTTTTTGTCCTGTGCTGCATTTTTGACAGTCTAATAAAACCGCCAAATACTGCAGTTACATTTTTTGCTGAAAAATTCTATTTTTTGTTGCTATAAAGTACATTTGCGGCCTACACTGCGTTCCTGTGAGTCAAATAAAGCCATTAAATACTTTTGTTACATTTTTGGGCTTTAATCTTCCATTTTTGGGTGTAAAGTACCTCTGAGGCCAGCACATGTGACAGGCAGGCACATAAATTCAGCAAATCCATCTGTTCCATTGTAGGGATGACATATCCATCATTTTTTATGTTAAAAACCCCTGTGCTTTATCTGTGAGAGTGAAATATAATCACTGTAAAATCCTTCTGTTTAATTTAGGGTTGAAAAAAAAACTTTTTTTTGGGGCAATAAAATACCTTTTTACCCTGTGCTGCATTTCTGACAGTCCAATAAAACCGGCAAATACTGCACTTACATTTTTTGCTGAAAAATTCTAATTTTGGTTGCTATAAAGTACATTTGCGGCCTACGCTGCGTTCTTGTCAGCCAAATAAAACCATTAAATACCGCTGTTACATTTTTGGGCTTCAAATTCCCACTTTTGGGTGTAAAGTACCTCTGAGGCCTGCACATGTGACAGGCAGGCACATTAATTCAGCAAATCCATCTATTCCATTGTAGGGGTGACATATCCACAATTTTTATGTTAAAAACCCCTGTGCTTTTTTTTGGGAGCAATAAAGTACCTTTTAGCCCTGTGCTGCATTTCTGGTAGTTAAAGAAATACAGTTAAAAATTTGTTTTAATAAAGTACCTTTGTTGCCTGCACTGCATAGCAGACCGGGCAATAAGTTTAAAAAAACTCGTCTGTTCCAGTGTTGGGTGACAGTAACCCATTTTTCCAGTCCAAAAACCCCTGCTCTACCTAGGTGACATCTGTTACTTTGGTGGGTGACCTAAAAAAAATTAGGAGAGCGTCAAACAAGGAACATGGCACTGGTCGTGGTGCTGCTGGTGTTGGTGGAGCTCCTGTTGCAGGGAGAGGATGTGGTCGATCTGTGCCAGCTACACGCACAAGTGAAACACCTTCCTCAGGTGCGAGTAGGTGACAGAACCTTCAGCGTTATTTGGTTGGGCCTAATGAGGCTCTACGAATGGTGAGGCCAGAACAAGTACAGGCGATAGTAGATTGGTTGCTGACAGTGCCTCCAGTTCCTTCACATTGTCTCAGACCCAGTCCCCTGCTGAAAGATCAGAGTTGGTACATGCAGCCCATGGCCAAAAGTCTTTCACCTCACCCCCTTGCAAATCAACCAAGCAGTCTGATCCCCAAGTCATGCAGCAGTATCTTCTGCTTTTTGATGACTCTGCTGGCAGGATTTCCCAGGGCCATCCACATAGCCCTTTCCCAGAAGTGGAAGAGATTGAGTGCACCGATGCCCAACCACTTATGTTTCAGGATGAGTAAATGAGAGGACCACCGCAACACGTCTCTGATGATGACGAAACCCAGTTGCCAACTGCTTTGGCTTTGGAGGGCAGGGGTGAAGACTGGGTGCCGAAAATCGTCGTCGTTAGCCGGCGCATGCGCAATAGTTACTGTCATGCCGTACAAGGAATGGGCATCACAGTGCGCATGCGCCGGCCAAAGGAATGAGTGCAGCTGCGCGGGATATCGGCACCATAACAAGTTAGTACAAAGGCGGTCAGAGGGAAAGGATGGGCGGGCAGAGGGTAGGAAGGGGCGGGGGGACGCAATGAGAAGGCTGAGCAAGCAGGGCACCTAAGAGAGTAACGCCACCCTGGGCACTTGCGAGCCCTCATTTGCATATCTTATAAAGATCGTTTTTGAGGGTTCTATAAGTCCAGGATTGATGCCACAGGTAACGTTTTTGTTAACTGTAAGCATGCTAGGGAGCTGTGGGAAGGGTTAAAAAAGTGAAATGCTGGTGACAGACTCCATTTAAGTCTTTTCCCTATCCACATTTGTTTGCAGAGCAGTTGCCATGCTCTTAACCACATTTTGCAGCCCTCTAGCCCTTTCCATTACTTTTTCAGAGCCATTTTAGTGCTCCAAAGTTCGGGTCCCCATTGACTTCAATGGGATTTGGGTTTGGGGTCAAGTTCAGGTGCCGAACTCGATCTTTTTTGCAAAGTTCGGCCGAACCCGTCGAACCCGAACTTCCAGCTGTTTGCTCAACTCTACCTGTGACATTCCCTGTAATTTTATTTAAGCCGCTGCTGACATCAGCGACATTATCTGTGGTATTTCTCCTGTGTAACGTTTCCACATCCCAAATACCTCTGACATTCCCTGTAATTTTTTATTAGCCGCTGGAGAAATCAGCGACATTACCTGTGGTATTTCTCTTGTATAACGTTTACACATCCGAAATACCTGTGACATTACATGTATTTTATATTAGCCGCTGCTGACATCAGCGACATTATCTGCAGTATTTCTCCTGTGTAACGTTTCCACATCCAAAATACCTATGACATTCACTGTAATTTTATATTAGCTGCTGCTGAGTTCCACATCCCAAATACCTATGACAGTCCCTGTAATTTTATATTAGCCGCTGCTGAGTCTGACATCAGCGACATTATCTGCTGTATTTCTCCTGTGTAACATTTCCACATCTCAAATAACTGTGACATTCTCTGTAATTTTGTATTAGCTGCTGCTGACATCAGCGACATTATCTGTGGTATTTCTATTGTATAACGTTTCCACATCCCAAATACCTGTGACATTCCCTGTAATTTTATATTAGTCACTGCTGACATCAGCGACATTATCTGTGGTATTTATCCTGTGTAATGTTTCCACATCCCAAATATATAAACATAGAAACATAGAATGTGTCGGCAGATAAGAACCATTTGACCCATCTAGTCTGCCCAATATACTGAATACTATGGATAGCCCTTGGCCCTATCTAATATGAATGATGGCCTTATGCCTATCCCATGCATGCTTAAACTCCTTCACTGTATTTGCAGCTACCACTTCTGCAGGAAGGCTATTCCATGCATCCACTACTCTCTCAGTAAAGTAATACTTCCTGATATTACTTTTAAACCTTTGCCCCTCTAATTTAAAACTATGTCCTTTTGTGGTAGTTTTTCTTCTTTTAAATATTCTCTCCTCTTTTACTGTGTTTATTCACTTTATGTATTTAAAAGTTTCTATCATATCCCCTCTGTCTCGTCTTTCTTCCAAGCTATACATGTTAAGGTCATTTAACCTTTCCTGGTAAGTTTTATCCTGCAATCCATGTACTAGTTTAGTAGCTCTTCTCTGAACTCTCTCCAAAGTATCAATATCCTTCTGGAGATATGGTCTCCAGTACTGAGCACAATACTCCAAATGAGGTCTCACTAGTGCTCTGTAGAGTGGCACGAGCACCTCCCTCTTTCTACTGTTAATGCCTCTCTCTATACACCCAAGCATTCTGCTAGCATTTCCTGGTGCTCTATGACATTGTCTGCCTACCTTTAAGTCTTCTGAAATAATCACCCCAAAACCTCTTTCCTCAGATACTGAGGTTAGGACTGTATCACTGATTTTATATTCTGCTCTTGGGTTTTTACGCCCCAGGTGCATTATCTTGCACTTATCAACATAAAATTTTAGTTGCCAGATTTTTGACCATTCCTCTAGTTTTCCTAAATTCTTTTTCCACTTCGTGTATCCCTCCAGGAGCATCAACCCTGTTACAAATCTTTGTCTCATCAGCAAAAAGACACACCTTACCATCGAGGCCTTCTGCAATTTCGCTGATAAAGATATTAAAAAATATGGGACCCAGAACAGATCCCTGAGGTACCCCACTGGTAACAAGACCATGGTCTGAATATACTCCATTGACTACAACCCTCTGTTGCCTGTCCCTCAGCCACTGCCTAATCCATTCAACAATATGGGAGTCCAAGCACTAAGACTGCAATTTATTGATAAGCCTTCTATGTAGGACAGTATCAAAAGCCTTACTAAAGTCTAGATAAGCGATGTCTACTGCACCTCCGCCATCTATTATTTTAGTCACCCAATCAAAATAATCAATAAGATTAGTTTGACATGATCTCCCTGAAGTAAACCCATGCTGTTTTTCATCTTTCATTCCATGGCATTTTAGATGTTCCACAATCCTCTCCTTAAGTATGGTTTCCATTAATTTCCCCACTATTGATGTCAGCCTTACTGGCCTATAATTGCCCGATTCCTCCCTACTACCTTTCTTGTGAATGGGCACAACATTTGCTAATTTCCAATCTTCTGGGACGACTCCTGTTACCAGTGATTGGTTAAATAAATCTGTTAATGGTTTTGATAGTTCACCGCTAAGCTCTTTTAATAGCTTTGGGTGTATCCCATCAGTCCCTGTAATTTTTTATTAGCCGCTGCTGACATCAGCGACATTATCTGCGATATTTCTTCTGTGTAAAGTTTACATATCTCAAATACCTATGACATTCCCTGTAATTTTTTATTAGCCGCTGGTGAAAGCATTGACATTATTTGCGGTATTTCTCCTGTGTGAAGTTTTCACATTCC
This sequence comes from Bufo bufo, assembly GCF_905171765.1. NCBI lineage: Eukaryota > Metazoa > Chordata > Amphibia > Anura > Bufonidae > Bufo > Bufo bufo. Next base: position 660,209,471 of record NC_053391.1, read on the forward strand.
AAATACCTGTGACATTCCCTATAATTTTTTATTAGCCGCTGGTGACATCAGCAACATTATCCGCGGTATTTCTCTTGTGTAACGTCTCCACAACCCAAATAACTGTGACATTCCCTGTAATTTTTAATTAGCCACTGGTGACATCAGCGACATTATCTGCATTATTTCTCCTGTGTAACGTTTCCACATCCATAATACCTATGACATTCCCTGTAATTTTATGTTAGCTGCTGCTTAGTCTGAGATCAGCGACATTATCTGCGGTATTTCCCCTGTGTACAGTTTCCACATCCCAAATACCTATGACATTCCCTGTAATTTTGTATTAGCCGCTGCTGACATCAGCAACATTATCTGCAGTATTTCTTCTGTGTAACGTTACTTCATCCAAAATACCTATGACATTCCCTGTAATTTTATATTAGCCACTGCTGAGTCTGACATCAGCGACATTATCTGCGGTATATCTCCTGTGTGAAATTTCCACATCCCAAATACTTTTGTTAATTTTTTTGCGCATATACTTACAAATCCTACGCTACTGTACGTGTGACATACTTTCAAGCATATATAACATTTAATATGAAGAAGGCGACAGGGAAGTGGCCATGAAGCTGATGGTGCACGCAGAGGCCGTGGCCCTGGGCGCGTTGAAACTGTGCCTGCTGCAAGAGCACAATAAAAACAATCATCCACGATACCTAGCTTCATGTCCCAGTTTGCAGGGCGGTGCAGGACAATGCTCTCAAAGTCAGACCAGTACGACCAGGTGGTTGGTTGGATTGCAGCAGATAATGCTTCCAGTCGGTTAAGAATAAGCACCACCCTGTCTTCCACCAAGTTCAGTCTCAGAAGCCAAGAGTCTGGTCAATACAATCCTCACCCTGATCCTCCTTCCTCCCACCATGGAGAGTCTTGCCAAACAAGTGATTCCACACTCGGATATTCCGAGGAGCTCTTTTCAGCGCCATTCCTTCATTTGGGCCTCTCGACAAGCCCACTTGAAGAGGGACATGAGATCTTGTGCCCTGATTCCCAAACTTGAGCATCCACAGTCACAAGAAGATGATGGTGGGGAACGGCAATTGGTGTTTCACGAGGTGGATGATGATGATGATGAGACACAGTTGCCAATAAGTCAACGGCGTTTAGTGTCTCAAGAGGTTGATGATGAGGATGAGAGACAGTTATAAATAACTGAGGTTGTTGTTAGGTCAACAAGTCAGGAGGATGAGCAGAGGATGAGCAGAGTGAGGAAGTGGAAGAGGAGATGGTGGATGATGAATTCACTGACCCAACTTGGAAAGGTGGAAAGCCGAGCGAGGAAAGCAGTACAGAGGGGGGAGGGATCCTTAGCACCGCAAAAGGCTGGAAGAGGCAGTGGGGTGGCAAAAGGGAGAAGCACACCCTTGCGGAAAGCTCCCTTGCCCAGTTGTAGGTGTTCTGCAGTCTGGCGCTTTTTTGAGGAAAGTGCAGACGACAAAAGAATTGTAATTTGCAACCTGTGCCATACAAAAATTAGCAGGGGCGTGAACAATAGCAACCTCACCACCTTCAGCATGATCCGCCACATGGCATCAAAGCACCGTAATAGGTGGGCTGAACGCCTTGGTCCACAATCTCTGTCTGTGGGTCACAACACTGCCTCCTCTACCCCTGTGCTACATGCTGGCCAATCCCCTGTCGAAGGCGCAGGCCCGGATGCCTCCCACTCTGCACCTGGATCTTCGCAAGCACAATCAGCGACCACATCCACTTCCATGTCCCAGTGCAGCGTACAAATGTCCTTACCCCAGGTATTTGAATGCAAACGCAAATACCCAGCCACAGGCAATAGCACTAAATGTGCAACTTTCCAAATTACTGGCGCTGGAAATGTTGCCATTTAGGCTTGTGGACACTGAGGACTTCCATAGCCTGATGTCGGCAGCCGTCCCTCATTATGCAGTCCCCAGCCGCCACTATTTTTCACGGTCTGCCGTGCCCACCTTACACCAGCATGTGTCCCGTAACATCACCAATGCCCTGACCAACGCAGTTACTAGGAAGGTCCACTTAACCACATGGACAAGTGCTTTCGGTCAGGGATGCTACATTTCCTTGACGGCACACTGGGTGAATGTTGTGGAGGCCGAGAGCGAGTCATACCCTGGGATGGTACAGGTTCTACCAATGTCAAGGATTGCGGGCCCTAATTCCATCAGGGTTTCCGCCACCACCTACATAAGTGGCTCCAACCCCCACTTCTCCTCCTCCACCTCCTCCTCCACTTCCACCTCAGAATTATTCTCTTGCAGCACCAGTCAGCCATCAGTCGGTAGCTGGAAGCAGTGTAGCACTGCAGTGGGGAAGCGTCAGCAGGCCATGCTTAAACTGATCTGCTTAGGTGACAAATAGCACACCGCCACAGAGCTGTGGCAGGGGATACGAGACCAGACTGAGCTGGCTCTCGCCACTCAACCTAGAACCAGGCATTGTTATGTCTGATAATGGCCGTAACTTGGTGGCGGCTTTGGAGCTCGGCAAGCTTACACACATCCCATGCCTTCAACTTAGTGGTTCAGCAGTAGAACAACCGAGCATCCCGTGTTGTTTGACCCGAGCACCCGAACACCCGAGCACTTTGGTGCTTGATCAACACTAGTAGAGCCTTATCTTATGACATATAGTATTTTAAATCAGGAAAATGAGACCATCTCACCCTGTAATTTTTTTGGAGCCAGTTTAATGTGCACCAAATCTCACTTGACCAAGCGGTGTAGCAATCCAAGAAGAAAGCCTGATCCAACACCATTTAAAACTGGGAAGGACTTCTAATATTTAAAGTGTACCTCCAGTTATAAAAAATACTTTCCATAAAATAATAAAACAGGTGAGTATAAGAAACTTTGTAATCTAATTAAAGAAAACAGCTCCTATCTCCTTTTTTTCAGGGTTTTCCTGCAGTGGATAGTGTGGTCTACATTACTGATATGATTTTTTATCTAAAACTGAATAAAGGATTTTCTAGTTTTAAATAGAGCTAGATCTAGTTTTCTTCTTATATATACAGTAGTAATATAAAAAATACAACATTTAAAAATGCTAAGATGTCAATCGAAGTAAGCAGGAAGGAGAAAACCAGCCTAATAAAAGCAGATAGGAGCCTTTTTATTTAACAAGATATATCACAACATTTCTTATATTCAACTGCTTCATTTATTTATAAAAAATATTTTTAGAACTGGAAGTATGCTTTAAATATTAGAAGTTCTTCAGGGTGGGATATGCTCTTTTTAGAAGCTCTTTTTTCTGGCCAAAAGAGGTGTAAGAAAATGGGTTTTCCGAACTGGAGAACCCCTTTGAATGAGCAAGATCCCCTCTCCTTTTGGATGCTTGTATGGATCTTGCATGTCTCTTTCTTCTCTTGACTGTAGGGATTTACCATATTTTTTTGAACTATAATAGGGACTGGACTATAAGATGCACCTAGGATTTGGAGGAAAAAAATAAGAAAAAATACCTTCCATCAGACCTCAGAGCAAACCCCCAAAACAGTATCCCATTCTTCATCAGACCTCAGATGAGACCCCAAAATCAAACTCCCAAGCTCCATCAGCTAGAGATGAGCCCCCCAGCCTCCATTAGCCTCTCATAAGACCTATCAACCTCCATTAGCCTCAGATCAGCCTCTCATCAGACCCCACAGCCTCCATTAACCTCAGATAAGACCCCCATCAGACCCCCCAGCCCCATCAGAGTCAGATCAGACTCCCAATCAACCTCAGATCAGACCCCCTGCCCAGAACAGCCTCATATGGGACCCCACAACCTCCATCAGCCTCAGATCAGCCCCTATCAGACTCCCATCCCCGAACATACTCAGTTCAGACCCCCCAATTAAACCCTATCAGGATCATATCAGTCCCCCAGCCCCGCTCAGCCTCAAATCAGCCCTTATCAGTCTCAAATCAGCTCCCATTATACCCCCAGCCCCCATGAGACTCAGATAAGACCCCCAATCAGACCCTATCAACCTCTAATCAGAACCCCCCCCCCAGCCCCACTTGGCCTCAGATCGCACCCTCCAACCTCCATCGGACCTCAGATCAGTCATTTAAAAAATAACTAAACTTGACGCCGAATGTCCAGGGCTCACCACTCGATTGCTTACTCCGGTTCCTGCAATGTACTGTGTCATAGTCCACAGCATAGTTATTATATATAACCTTATTTTAATTTTAAATTTTTTCTTGACTGTGTCTTTTGATCCAAAAATATTTTACATTTTGGTTATTTTCAAAATGCAAAAAAGTCTATTTATCTGTGTTTTGGACATTCTTCAGATAAACTAATAATTAGTGAAAATATAATTCTGTCTAATTCTGTCTTATTTTTAATATGTGTGTTGACTGTACAGTCGTGGCCAAAAGTTTTGAGAATGACACAAATATTAGTTTTCACAAAGTTTGCTGCTAAACTGCTTTTAGATGTGATGTAGTGAAATTGTAGTAAATAATTACACGCACTTCATACGTTTCAAAGGCTTTTATCGACCATTACATGACATTTATGCAAAGAGTCAGTATTTGCAGTGTTGGCCCTTATTTTTCAGGACCTCTGCAATTCGACTGGGCATGCTCTCAATCAACTTCTGGGCCAATTCCTGACTGATAGCAACCCATTCTTTCATAATCACTTCTTGGAGTTTGTCAGAATTAGTGGATTTTTGTTTGTCCACCCGCCTCTTGAGGATTGACCACAAGTTCTCAATGGGATTAAGATCTGGGGAGTTTCCAGGCCATGGACCCAAAATGTCAACGTTTTGGTCCCTGAGCCACTTAGTTATCACTTTTGCCTTATGGCACGGTGGTCCATCGTGCTGGAAAATGCATTGTTCTTCACCAAACTGTTGTTGGATTGTTGGAAGAAGTTGCTGTTGGAGGGTGTTTTGGTACCATTCTTTATTCATGGCTGTGTTTTTGGGCAAAATTGTGAGTGAGCCCACTCCCTTGGATGAGAAGCAACCCCACACATGAATAGTCTCAGGATGCTTTACTGTTGGCATGACACAGGACTGATGGTACCGCTCACCTTTTCTTCTCTGGACAAGCCTTTTTCCAGATGCCCCAAACAATCGGAAAGAGGCTTCAACAGAGAATATGACTTTGCCCCAGTCCTCAGCAGTCCATTCACCATACTTTCTGCAGAAGATCAATCTGTCCCTGGTGTTTTTTTTGGAGAGAAGTGGCTTCTTTGCTGCCCTTCTTGACACCAGGCCATCTTCCAAAAGTCTTCGCCTCACTGTGCGTGCAGATGCGCTCACACCTGCCTGCTGCCATTCCTGAGCAAGCTCTGCACTGGTGGCACTCCGATCCCGCAGCTGAATCCTCTTTAGGAGACGATCCTGGCGCTTGCTGGACTTTCTTGGACGCCCTGAAGCCTTCTTAACAAGAATTGAACCTCTTTCCTTGAAGTTCTTTATGATCCTATAAATTGTTGATTGAGGTGCAATCTTAGTAGCCACAATATCCTTGCCTGTGAAGCCATTTTTATGCAACGCAATGATGGCTGCACGCGTTTCTTTGCAGGTCACCATGGTTAACAATGGAAGAACAATGATTTCAAGCATCACCCTCCTTTTAACATGTCAAGTCTGCCATTTTAACCCAATCAGCCTGACATAATGATCTCCAGCCTTGTGCTCGTCAACATTCTCACCTGAGTTAACAAGACGATTACTGAAATGATCTCAGCAGGTCCTTTAATGACAGCAATGAAATGCAGTGGAAAGGTTTTTTTGGGATTAAGTTAATTTTCATGGCAAAGAAGGACTATGCAATTCATCTGATCACTCTTCATAACATTCTGGAGTATATGCAAATTTCTATTATAAAAACTGAAGCAGCAATTTTTCCAATTTCCAATATTTATGTAATTCTCAAAACTTTTGGCCACGACTGTACTTATGCATCCTAAATTTTTGAAATGTATTTTTAGCATTGCATTAATATGTATTTTGTCACAGACGTGTGAAGCTATCATTCAGTGAACCCTGCTACTCATTATCTGTTTATTCTAAAACATTGCACATCACACCAAATATTCCAGACAGAATTTCATCAGAGCTGATCTTTACTGTAACTTTAGTGTACTGAATGATAAACTGTGTTTATTATCTTTACACATCATTCCCCCGGGTGAAAAATATTTTTGAGTAACAGTTGTACATTATTGTACTGAACAGCCCTGAGGCCATGTAAGCAAAAATGAAATCAAATTGAGATAGAGACTAAAGACACAAAGATGCAGCAACACCTTGCAGACACTATGTGTATATATATATATATATATATATATATATATTTCTACAGTTGTAACACTGGCCACTAAGTCTAAAAAATATTAAACTTCTTGTCTTTTGACAGTAGCTACATGGACCATAGACACAATGGACAGGAGTTGACTAGGAGATTTGTCTGGGCATGCTCTGTAATGTGTGCAGAGGTCAGAAAGGAGCTGATAAGCTGTGATACCACCTATTGTGAATAGTAACTAGAGATGAGCGAAAAAATAAAAAATGTGATTTGGCTGCTTTGCAGAATTTTACAAAAGAATTGCATTTCTTTGTAAGTAGTGGGTGCAATGACAGAGGGTGCGATTGTGTCGCTCCCCGTCATTGTACCCCTCAGATGCCACGTTCATAGCTGATTGCGACATCTGATAGTAATAACAGAATGTAAAATAAAAAAATAAATAAATTAAGTCATACTTACCTCATCCTTTTGCTCACGACACCCAACGTCATCTTGATTAAAGATTAGTGTTGAGCGAGCATGCTCGGCCGAACACCAGTTCGGCTCGAGCATCGCTATGCTCGGCACATCACGGAGTTCGGCTGAACACCGCGTGTGCTCGAGCGTGATGCTCAAGTCAGTGTATTTAAATCTAATTTAGCCTCTATTTCTATGCAGAAGATTGCTGTACAGTGAGGGAATCACTCAGTGTGAGTCAGTGGCTTAGGAGTCCATGCTCTGACTCCATATATAGCTATGTCCATATATGGAGTCAGTGCTTTGGGACACCCCAGTGTATTTAAATCTAATTTAGCCTGTATTTCATAAAAGTTTCTGCCGGGATTAAAATTCACAACCTCCTGCATTAGAGGCAAGTGACTTAACCACTGAGCTAAAATAGCTGCATAGCCAGTTACAACAAAAAAAAAGTTTGCGACAGGATTTGAACTCACAGCCTCTGCATCACAGCCCAGAATTTTAACCACTTCACTATATATCTATTCAGCTATTAAAGCTGAGTGGTTAAGTGCCTTGCTTCTAATACAGAAGTTTGTGAGTTCGAATTCTGGCAGAAACTTTTCTAAAATACAGGCTAAATTAGATTACATACACTGGTGTGTTTCCAAGCACTGACTCCATATAAGGACATAGCTATATATGGAGTCAGAGCAGGGACTCCTAAGGGACTTGAAAGGCATTATTAATGCTGAATAGAGGTTTCGAGGTTTTAGAACAACATATGGTCCAATCCACATAATGTGTAGTAGTATTAACAAGATTGCTCACCTAATTGTGGAATGTCAAGGTCTAGAAAACGAGGTAGGAGTCCAGTGGATGTGACAGTCTGGATGACTGGAGTTTAGTGAAGTTTACTGTAGTCAAATAACAGTCCAAGTTCGGTAACAGATGAATGGCAATGGTTGTAGCATGGGGCAGAGGTGCAGTCAGGTACCGTAACAGTCCAAGTTTGGTAACAGATAAGCACAACAGTTTGTAGGAAACTCAGGAGCAATAGCTGGACTGGAGGCTGGAAGCACAATAATCTGGGAAGGAGGAAGTGGCAAGGCCTGGTGCAAGAAACCTGCCCATCAGATTAAGGAAAACTACTGTCCAGAATTGCCAGTTGCTCAGTGAGAAGAGCTACTGCCTAGCACACAGGAGTTTTTGGGTTCAGATCCTGACATAACATCTCTTTCAGGGAAGGACTTGCACATACTGCATCCATCATAACAGCATGGCTTTGCAGAAGAAGTGTTGAGGTGCTGAATTTGTGTGCCTACAGTCCAATAGAAAACATTTGGTGCATCCTGAATTGAAAAATCCAGCAAAAAATAAAAAAATAAAAGACCCATTACTGTTCAGCAGCTAGAATCCTACATCAGACAACAATATGACAAAATTCCTCTCCCAGAAATCTAGCAATCATCTCCTCACTTGCCACACTTTTACAGACTTTTAAAAATAGAAGAGGGGAAGCTACACAATGATAGATATTGCCCTGCCTGAACTTTTTAGAGATGCATTGATGCCATAAAGTTCTAAAGGAGTCAGTTTTTTTAATGAAATGGTAAAATGGCTCACTTTCAACTTCTGATATGTGTTGTGAATAAAATATGAGTCTATAAAATTTGCAAACTCTTGCATTCTGTTTTTATTTACTTTTATATACAATTTACACAGTCCAAACTTTTTTGGATTCGAGTTTGTACAAAAAGTGTTAGATTTGCTGTCTTTTGTCCATCATGCTTCCCTAAAACAGAAATATTTAAAAAATGCTCAGAAAAGTGCAGCAACATCAGAAATAGTTATTTACTTCCCACATAAACTAGCATCGCCTGTCATCATATGAAAACTAAATGCTTGCTTCTCACAAACAAGCTAGAAACATGGTCTGATGAATGTTCATTTTCTGTACAAAGTTAAATACGAAAGGAAAGTTTGTGCAGATCTAATTAAGAAGTTATGATAAATTTTCGAGAGAGATCGTTCATTTTCACAGAGCTAATTATTTTGTTAATTTATAACTGCAAAATAATGTAATAATGTTTTCCTGATGATGATCAGATGGGAACCAAAAGAAATAATGTCAGGAACAAAGACTCACAATTACAAACTTTTCTATCCTTACTATATTGAACTATATTTAGGATATCTGTTAGTTGTTTTAACTTAAAATACCTTTGTCAGAAATATTATTTGAGTGAGTCATAGAACAGAGGCACTGAACACAGGGATATATAGTTTTCTACTATTTGCTTTAGTTTTTCTCATGTAAAAAGCTGGATTCATAGAAAAGCCTATGAGTCCTGCTGATTCCTGCTTTCCCTCCCCACAGAAGCCGGTGAGTCCCCACCAACCCATAAAGAAAGCCTATGAGTCCTCCTTCTCCCACCCACTGAAGAGATACTGTCAGAATATGACAGCAATGTAGCATGCACACCCGGGAATAGTGAAGCCCTAAAACTCCCCAGACCCACTATCTCTGCCTACTTGCATGGTCACTATATGAGATGACCCTACAATTGGTCGATGGTCCCTGCATTATAATTACACAGGAGGACAAGTTACTTCACAACATTGAGGTAAAGAGCTGCCTCATCCTCCTCTCTGCTCTGCTTGCCAGGGGTTATGATCCTTAATATAGCTGATCAGATCTTATGCTGAATCTCTGTAGGAATGGAGTTCATGAGGAGACATGAAGTGCAGAGAGGAGGTAGGGAGGTAGGGATGTGGTAATGAGCAGAAGTACTTGTATGAAGTTTCCATTACCACAGCCCCACATTACCACAGTCTGTCCTGTCCCTCCCCTCTGTACTTCATGTCTCCTCATGAACTCCATTCCTACAGAGTTTCATCTTATCAGTTGTATTCAGGATCATAATCCCTGACAAGTAGTAGAGGAGGATGAGGCAGCTCTTTACCTCAATGTTGTGAAGTAACTTGTCCTGCTGTGTGATTAGGGCAGGTTTTTGTGTATAGGACGGTGGCCATTTTGTTTCTCCTAATGATTGCTCCCTAGACAAAATGAGACATTATAACTAATGAAAGGTATTTGGGAATATATTTATAATAAAGTAATATTTAGGTATTTTTATTTTCTTAATTCCCGGAGAACCCTTTTAAATAACAAATAACCCCTATATTTGATACTTTTATTTGGTCTTTATGCTAAAAAGGCCAGTTGGCATTACAGTCATGTTTTTTAATCTGCTGTCAGTCATCTTTTATGGATCTTCTATGGAAGATGTTTTTGACATTGATGGTTACATCAGCAGATAAGATTGGGCATCCAAAACACATATGGAAAAATATCATTTTTACTTAAAAAGAAGCAGTAAAAAGGTGATAAAAACACTTTTTCAACTTTATAAAAAATGTTTTTTTTCTGTATGAGCCTAAACTTGAAAAGAAATATCATATTAAGAGAAAAATGGTGTAAGTGAGTGATGCCCCCATAACAAACAATGTGTATTTTTGGCAATTTGTTACAGTAAATCACAGTATATAGAAGAAATATCTTATTAAGGAAGGAATTTTTTATTTTGATTGAATTGGAGCTGTAGAATACTCTGCCAAGGGAGTTAGAAATAGACGGCACACTTGACAAATTTATTAAAGGATTTGATGCCCTTCCTGTATGGAATCATATCAGTATTTAGAGCTATTCAATTATAATTGAAATATTGATTGAAGGAACTAATCTTACTGCTAGAGATGGATTAGAAAAGGATATTTTCTTCCTCGATAAAGATAAATTGGAGAAAAGACCAACAAGAATTTAGTTTCTTCTTCCTCTGTTACTGTTAGTAATAAGGCAAATTTGTTAGACTGCATCTTTTTATTCAGTTACACTCAATTAAAAGGTATTATTGTACTTTGTAGAATGGACTTTATTTCTATGACTTTATAGAATTGTATTTTTTTTTCACTTACATACCAGAATAATGTAATATAAATAAAATAGTAAAAAAACATGATAAAAAAAAAACAAAACTCAAGATTCTTTCTGGGAGCAACAATCTTAATGAAGCAAATTGACAGATACATTTAATCAGTGATGATGACGTATACTTGAAATAATGGATTTCGGTTGTATCAGTTAAACTTGCTAGAATTATGTCTCTATGACTACAATATAATTGTATCTTTTTCTTTTTTATTCATGAAAAGTTATGTCTGTATTTTTCTCTATTTGTTTTTAAACTGTCAGGTAATCAACAGTTAATCAATGATGATTAAGCACACATAAAGTTATGAATGCTTTAAGATATTGCATAACTTTCACCTTCTATGCTAGATGTCACAATTAGTGATGAGCGGCAGGGGCTATATTCGAATTTGCAATATTTCATGAATATTAGGGAAAATATTCGTCATATATTCGTGAATTCGCTATCTTCGTTCATTATTTTTTATCAATGCGAAAATAGCAGTGTAAAATTTGCAGCAATTTTCGCGACAGTGAGGAAGAACTCCTGATCACTGTAAGTTATTTGACATTACAGCAGTGTATTTGATTACATTTCACATGCATGTCAGAACAATCGCTTTATATGCAGATAGAGTGTTATAAAATATTTGCGATTGTGAAAATCGTCACTTATGATGTGAATGTTTTTTCACAATACATACAACTTCACATTTTATCAGGTCTAAGTAGATATTACTGATTGGTGCACTAAGTATTGTTGTGACATCACAGCACTATGTCTGTAGCATATATGTATGGACAGCATAGAAATATCTCTCACATGCAATATTGCACATCCATTTTCCTGCCGCACACTATATACCCCCCCTCCAACACACACACACAGTCTATAGATTAGAGTTTGTGTCCTGTTGGTCAGTACTCAGGAGAAGCTTTCTTTGTCTTACCTCCAGTATTTGCTGGTTCATTTAGAGTTACCCAGGGTGCACCACGGGGAGACGAACCAGCTTTACACCCCATACCGTACCGTCACTTCACTAGACAGGTACGTCTCTCCTCAGCTGGCCAATATCCGATTGCTCAGATCCCACACACATACAATCGCAATACAATCCGATCTTATAACGGTAACATTCAATCTAATATTTCCCTTTCAAATACTTAAATACTTTTTGATGTTTTGTTGAGGACATTATTTTCAATACTTGTATTTAAAAAAATTGGGATTATATGCTTGCATCTTTATCCTGCAGCGCATGTTGGAGCGGGGCTATGAGCGGACCCGGGTCCAGGCTGAGAAGCAAAGGATTGTGAGGAAGATCCATTTCGAGCTCTTAAGGAAGTTCAATGGCAGGCACCCTAGGATGGCCATATTAAATAAATGATCTGATTTGAAGAGGAGAAACCTGGAAGGGATCAAAGAGATCCATGACAGAATATGCCCAGGTACAATGTTTACATTACTTTTGTATCTCTCTGCAACACTCTGTAATGTATATATACAGTTATGAAAATAAGTATTTCATCCCTTTACAAATGAATACTTATTACCAGGTGTGACATGTAGCAAATCAGCAGGTTACATCATACATCTCTACCTCGCCATCAGTATTTACACTCACCTAAAGAATTATTAGGAACACCATACTAATATGGTGTTGGACCCCCTTTTGTCTTCAGAACTGCCTTAATTCTACGTGGCATTGATTCAACAAGGTGCTGATAGCATTCTTTAGAAATGTTGGCCCATATTGAGAGGATAGCATCTTGCAGTTGATGGAGATTTGAGGGATGCACATCCAGGGCACGAAGCTCCCGTTGCACCACATCCCAAAGATGCTCTATTGGGTTGAGATCTGGTGACTGTGGTGGCCATTTTAGTACAGTGAACTCATTGTTATGTTCAAGAAACCAATTTGAAATGATTCGAGCTTTGTGACATGGTGCATTATCCTGCTGGAAGTAGCCATCAGAGGATGGGTACATGGTGGTCATGAAGGGATGGACATGGTTAGAAATAATGCTCAGGTAGCCTGTGGCATTTAAACTATGCCTCATTGGCACTAAGGGGCCTAAAGTGTGCCCAGAAAACATCCCCCACACCATTACACCACCACCACCAGCCTGCAGAGTGGTAACAAGGCATGATGGATACATGTTCTCATTCTGTTTACGCCAAATTCGGACTCTACCATTTGAATGTCTCAACAGAAATCGAGACTCATCAGACCAGGCAACATTTTTCCAGTCTTCAACAGTCCAATTTTGGTGAGCTTGTGCAAATTGTAGCCTCTTTTTCCTATTTGTAGTGGAGATGAGTGGTACCCGGTGGGGTCTTCTGCTGTTGTAGCCCATCCTCCTCAAGGTTGTGCGTGTTGTGGCTTCACAAATGCTTTGCTGCATACCTCGGTTGTAACGAGTGGTTATTTCAGTCAATGTTGCTCTTCTATCAGCTTGAATCAGTTGGCCCATTCTCCTCTGACCTCTAGCATCCACAAGGCATTTTCACCCACAGGACTGCCGCATACTGGATGTTTTTCCCTTTTCACACCATTCTTTGTAAACCCTAGAAATGGTTGTGCGTGAAAATCCCAGTAACTGAGCAGATTTTGAAATACTCAGACCGGCCCGTCTGTAACCAACAACCATGCCACGCTCAAAATTGCTTAAATCACCTTTCTTTCCCATTCTGACATTCAGTTTGGAGTTCAGGAGATTGTCTTGACCAGGACCACCCCCCTAAATGCATTGAAGCAACTGCCATGTGATTGGTTTACTAGATAATTGCATTAATGAGAAATAGAACAGGTGTTCCTAATAATTCTTTAGGTGAGTGTATATATATTTATACACACAGCGAGGTACAGATGTATGATGTAACCGGCTGATTTTGTGTGTTTCACACACACATAAATATATACAGTATGTGTGTGTGTGTGTGTGTGTAAATACATAAACTGCCATCATCATTCTGTATTTCAGTAAAAGGCCCTGTCCATCATTACATTAGATACACCCCCTACTTAATTTGCATTTGTTATGAGTTCTGAGTTGTTTGTCTAAATTGTGAACATTGTGTCATTACAAGGGTTCCTGTTCCCTCCGTCCAACGCAGGCCTTCAACAGAGGATCTAGAGGTGGTGGTGTTGTCCGCTGAGGAGGAGGAGGGAGAGGAGGGAGAGCAGGCCAGACCCTCCAAGCAGCAGCAGCATGAAGCTCCACCCCCACCTGATGTGGGCGAAGAGGTGGAGGTGCAAGAGGCTGGACCCTCCCAGCAGCTGGATTCCCCCCACCTAGCTTCTGATGACGATGAAGAGGAGGAGGTTGTCACAAGCCCCCACCAGGAGGGTAAATATGTGCACATAGCAATATAATTATTTATCTATTCCTCTTAATCTGAATTGCAAGTCATTTTCATATTTTTTTTATCCTAACAGTACTTAATAATTAAAAAAAAATTAGGCAGATGCAGTAGGAGCATGAAGCCGGCATGCACGAGATGCAGATGTGCAAGCATATGCGGAAGATTGAGGCGCTGCACCGCAAATGGATGCAGGAGATGTTGGACATTCATGACCAACTAAAAAAGTTGCCTTAGAGCCATGTTTGTAAATAAATGTTTTTTTTATTTATTTTTTTTTTCAGTTCAAACGTCTGCTTCAGTTTTTTTATATTGTTTTGATTTTGGGTAATTTTAAACGATAAGGTTGCAGTAAAGCCCCTTTACTCCAGGGTCAAACTCATCAGGATCAGGACAGATAGATGCAGCAGCAGGTAAATGATAAAGTGTAGTATAAGGCCTACACATAGCTCAGCCAAAATCATCAGGACAGACAGCAGCAGGTAAATGGTAATGGTGTAGTATAATGCCTACACATAGCTCGGCCAAAATCATCAGGACAGACAGCAGCAGGTAAATGGTAATGGTGTAGTATAAGGCCTACAAATAGCTCGGCCAAAATCATCAGGACAGACAGCAGAAGCATGTAAATGCTAACGGGGTAGTATAAGAACTACACATGGCTCGGCCAAAATCATCAGGACAGATAGCAGCAGGTAAATGGTAATAGTGTACAATCAGGCCTACACATAGCTGGGCCAAACTCATTAGGACAGACATTAGCAGGTAAATGGTAACAAAGTAGTATAATGCCTACAGATATCTCTGCCAAAATAATCAGGACAGACAGCAGCAGGTAGAAGGTAACAGTGTAGTATAAGGCCTACACATAGCTGGGCCAAACTCAGCCAGAACAGACAGTGGCCGGTTTGTTGTTTGTAGCAGGAATATGTTCCCAGGAATGGGCCCCCGCAATACTGGGGCAACACCAAAAATAAACTTATACACCTCTGACAGCAGGAGATTCTTTACTCTTCAGCAGGAATGTGTTCCCATGCATGCAAATTGCAATATATTCCTTTGACAATTTCTATTTAAAAGTATTTTTAAGATTGTAAAGCCCCATGGCACAGCCTCCATTAAATGTGTGTTTATTATTATACAGTGGCAAAAGTGAATGGTGCCAAGTACAAATACAAATACAAACTTAGGTGATTATTTAAAGAAAATTATTAATAATTGAATTACAATTAATGTGTTTGATTAGTATTGTGTATAAAAATTAAAAATACTTTAAAAAAAACAAAAACATAATATTCAATACAAGTATCCATAAGAGATTAATAACTTCAATTAAACTATGTGAATTTGTAGTATCTGCTTAATCCATCAAAATTGCATATTAAAAAAATATGTCCCAAACCAATTGTGTCATTAAAATATCAGGTATACTGATTGAAAACATAATTGAGGGGGCCAAGAACTAACCAGCATGGATCCGAAATAGCGTCCCGTTTGGTTAACTGCGCATGTTGGCTCATTGCTTCTGCATTACATAAAGAAACATGTGATGCAATCATGTGATCGCATCGAAGGAGGAACACACACAGGCCATGAGTGTCCATAGACAGGGAATTCATGGCTTCAAGAATATTATATATACCACAGTTTATATTGCAAAGTGAAAAGCTATGATTATATAAAAATCACATGTGCAAATTATTATTACATAGTTGTCAAGAAGTAACTTCAAATTTAAATGTACAGTATATATAGATATATACATATGGCAACTCTCCATTCCCAAAACCGGATTACTACAAGGATGAGTATACGCCAGTCACACCCAACCATGTAGAGAGGTCAACATGGAAGTCAGACATCCTGTTCAGGACGACAGACAACACCATTAGAGATGGCCTTGCGGTTTGCCCGGCGGTCGTTTCGTGGCGAACTTTGCGTGCTCACGATTCGCTGAACATGCGAACATATGGAGATATTCGCGCCCGCCATATTCTTTTACATTATGAAGAACTTTGACCCCTGACACATCCATCAGGTGGTACAGGACAGCCAATTGAGACGTTTCAGCACATGGACATACCCCCTACCTTATAAATAAACCTGACCTGGCCGCCATTTTACATTCAGTGTTTTGCCAGTGTAGGGAGAGGTTGCTGTGTGGAGCAGGGACAGGCTGTTAGGGACACCAAACGCTAGTTAATAGGGCCACAAAAGTTTTTTTAAGGACTGGTATAGGTGTGCTATCGATAGGTGTGATACACAGAGGGGTGCGATATACTTATAATATACTTTTATAATGAGTCAAAAACACATCTATATAGTGATCACCTGGAAGTCAGGGGCCTAGGGGCTAGGGGCTTACTAGGGCCATTTTTATATCGGGTAAGGTTCCGGGCGGGGTCGCCCTTATCAGGGCGGGTGGTCTGTGGTTAGGCTATCAGGGCCAGAATAGCACCCCCCTATAGGGCAATATCAGGGACAGTTCTTTGCCCACCCTGTCCTTCAATACAAAATCACCATCTAGCCCAGGGATAGATATTTTTTGCTTTCCCTCCGGGATTTATGGATGTGCACTGGAACCCCCCGGATTGTGGTAGGACATATGGTTTCTGATTTGGTGCCGCCGAGCACCTGATTTAGTGCCGCCGAGCACTTGTTATTGCCTACCACATCTATGCTTTTTGCTTAACTTTAATAATTTAATTTATTTTCATTTTGAGGGATATCTTTTCCATTCACACGTCCGCAAAACGGGTCTGCATCCGTTCCGCAATTTTGCGGAACGGGTGCAGACCCATTAATTTTCAATGGGGCTGGAATGTGGTGTCCGCATTTGCGGATCCGCACTTCCGCATCCGTGCTTCCGTTTTTGCAAAAAAATAGAACATGTCCTATTCTTGTCCGCAATTTCAGAAAAGATTAGGCATTTTCTATTATAGTGCCGGCGATGTGCAGTCCGCAAATTGCGGAATGCACATTGCCGGTGTCCGTGTTTTGCACATACCCGCAAAACACTTACGGACTTGTGAATGAACCCTCATAGTAACATTATTAAAGGTTACGTTTTATCTTTATGTATATTCTAATGGATTGCCTTCCTTGTACAATGTTATAATATACTTTCTATGTTAGAAAGTATATTATAGTGCATTTGTATTGTGCGGCAGTTGTGTGCGGTTCTGCTGCGATACTGCAGGTATATAGAGGGACAAGCATTATTGGAACAAATATTTTCTACTGGTGTGATATACCAGTCGTCCCCAAAAAAAACTGATTATATATACCAATATTCTTTCTTCATAGTGCATTTGGGTACTGTATAGTGCATTTGAGCATGCGCGTACACGGAAATTATATTGCCAATATTTTGCATTAAAAAAAATAATGAATGGAGATCGCAAATTCGAATAATACATCTGGTCGGTCACTGTCCATGTTGTGGGACTATTTGTGCACTTCTAGTAATTATTTATTGGCTGCAAATACAGTCAGGTCCATAAATATTGGGACATCGACACAATTCTAACATTTTTGGCTCTATACACCACCACAATGGATTTGAAATGAAACAAACAAGATGTGCTTTAACTGCAGACTATCAGCTTTAATTTGAGGGTATTTACATCCAAATCAGGTGAACGGTGTAGGAATTACAACAGTTTGCATATGTGCCTCCCACTTGTTAAGGGACCAAAATTAATGGGACAATTGGCTACTCAGCTGTTCCATGGCCAGGTGTGTGTTATTCCCTCATTATCCCAATTACAATGAGCAGATAAAAGATCCAGAGTTCATTTCAAGTTTGCTATTTGCATTTGGAATTTGTTGCTGTCAACTCTCAAGATGAGATCCAAAAAGCTGTCACTTTCATTGAAGTAAGCCATCATTAGGCTTAAAAAACAAAACAAACCCATCAGAGAGATAGCAAAAACATTAGGCGTGGCCAAAACAACTGTTTGGAACATTCTTAAAAAGAAGGAACGCACTGGTGAGCTCAGCAACACCAAAAGACCCGGAAGACCTCGGAAAACAACTGTGGTGGATGACCGAAGAATTCTTTCCCTGGTGAAGAAAACACCCTTCACAACAGTTGGCCAGATCAAGAACACTCTCCAGGAGGAGGTAGGTGTGTGTCATTGTCAAAAATCAAGAGAAGACTTCACCAGAGTGAATATAGAGGGTTCACCACAAGATGTAAACCATTGGTGAGCCTCAAAACCAGGAAGCCCAGATTAGAGTTTGCCAAACGACATCTAAAAAGGCCTTCACAGTTCTGGAACAACATCCTATGGACAGATGAGACCAAGATCAACCTGTACCAGAGTGATGGGAAGAGAAGAGTATGGAGAAGGAAAGGTACTGCTCATGATCCTAAGCATACCACCTCATCAGTGAAGCATGGTGGTGGTGGTAGTGTCATGGCGTGGGCATGTATGGCTGCCAATGGAACTGGTTCTCTTGTATTTATTGATGATGTGACTGCTGACAAAAGCAGCAGGATGAATTCTGAAGTGTTTCGGGCAATATTATCTGCTCATATTCAGCCAAATGCTTCAGAACTCATTGGACGGCGCTTCACAGTGCAGATGGACAATGACCCAAAGCATACTGCAAAAGCAACCAAAGAGTTTTTTAAGGGAAAGAAGTGGAATGTTATGCAATGGCCAAGTCAATCTCCTGACCTGAATCCGATTGAGCATGCATTTCACTTGCTGAAGACAAAACTGAAGGGAAAATGCCCTAAGAACAAGTAGGAACTGAAGACAGTTGTAGTAGAGGCCTGGCAGAGCATCACCAGGGATGAAACCCAGCGTCTGGTGATGTCTATGACTTCAGGCTGTAATTGACTGCAAAGGATTTGCAACCAAGTATTAAAAAGTGAAAGTTTGATTTATGATTATTATTCTGTCCC
The DNA here is from genome assembly GCF_905171765.1 of Bufo bufo. Lineage (NCBI taxonomy): Eukaryota > Metazoa > Chordata > Amphibia > Anura > Bufonidae > Bufo > Bufo bufo. The sequence goes on from NC_053391.1 coordinate 660,228,454, forward strand.
ATTACTTTTGGTCCCGTAACAAGTGGGAGGCACATATGGAAACTGTTGTAATTCCTGCACCATTCACCTGATTTGGATGTAAATACCCTCAAATTAAAGCTGACACTCTGCAATTAAAGCACATCTTGTTCGTTTCATTTCAAATCCATTGTGGTGGTGTATAGAGCCCAAAATTTTAGAATTGTGTGGAAGTCCCAATATTTATGGACCTGACTGTATGAGCTGAAGGTTTTTCAGGTTCGCCTGCCATTAAAATGAATAGGACCCGCCGCGAACTTGCGGTTCGCGAACATTTGATCTCGTTCACGCGATCGCGTTCGCGAACCGTCCCGGCAGATGTTCGTCCATCACTAAACACCATGTTCGTACCTAAATCCTGATTAAAACAAACAAGAAAATAATAAAATAATAAAATGTAATTAGGTTCCTCAATCAATTTTGTACAATGTTAACTGCACAAAACCTTTTGACAAGGGAAGCCCACATGCGGTCCCCTTGACATAGAAAATCAGATCCTGTAGGTTCAAGAAAAAACGTACAGTAATCCGGTCCTATACAATGCAGATGTCTGCATGGGGAGAAGATTTCAGGGCATCCAGGGAGAGATGGGGTAGATAGATAGATTATAGCAGGATGGACCACATGTGTATATCTATCTACCCTATCTCTCCCTAGAAGCCCTGCATTCTTCTCGCCCTCCAGACATCTACATTGTATAGGACCGGATTACTGTACATTTTTCATGAACCTAAAGGATAGATTTTCTATGTCAAGTCCGCAAAGATGAAGCAGAGCTAAATTCGTTTTGTGGGGTAAGTTTACCTGCAGTTCTATGTTACTCGAGAACACATGGTGCCTTCAAAACAGACTACAAACTCCGCTCTGCTGGATGACAGTGCCTGTCAGCCCCTTCCTGGTGATATCTGGCCCGGGCTGTGTGACACTACCCCCCATGTGTCGTCAAGCCTCTCAGCTAAAGGCTTATTCAGCAGCCTGACTTGCGATCGATTATCCACAATATTGAAGGGAAGCAGATGTTGGGCGATAACCCTTGCCAGGAGCCCATTAAGTGAGCGCACCGTCGGTCCGTGGGTGCGTAGGACGTGGTGCATTCAAATGCCTCGGCAACTGCCGGACTGCAGTGCAGGCGACAGAGGAGGGTACAGAGGAGGCAGAGGTCTGGCTGCCAGTGCCAGTACCTCTAGGAGAAGGAGTGGGGGAATGGGAATGAATTGTTGGAAGGGGTGGGGTGGCTGCAGGACAGTGGCAGGAGCTGCTGTCCCCTGCGCACTGCTGTGACCACCCTGCATCTGTTCCCACTCCTACCAGTGGTTGACTCTCAGTTGCTGGGTAAGGGCAGTGGTACCCAACCGAGCAACAGACCTCCCTCTCCTCACTCTGGCATGGCATAGCTGACAGATGGCAATTGTCTGATCGTCTTCTGCCAGGGTGACGTAAGCCCAAACAGGCGACTCACACACCAACCTCCTGTCAAATGGGGTGGTGCTGGCTTGCGCCTGTCCAGGCTTGGTGCGCACGGGTGAAGGCAGCACCTGCTGCTGCTGCTGCCATACCTGCTGCTGCTGCCACCGCCTCCTGCTGTCACTACCAGTGGAGCTCCTGCCACTGCGCTCCCTGGTGACCTTGCGCACCGTTTGCCTGGGCTGCCTACCTTGCTCATCAGTTCTGCTGTCACCTGACAAGGGAGGTGGCACCCATTCTTGGTCACCCTCCTCTTCTTCGCCTGTATTGTCTGACCCAAGGTTGACCAGTGATGGACTTTGGGGAACAGCAGACATGGAGCCCCTGACCTGGCTCCGCTGTCCCCCGGCTCACGCCTGGGTCTCACTAGGTGTGGGGGTCCTGCTCATACGGACCAAGCTGCAGCTCACTCTACTGCTTTACCTCCCCCAAGATGTCCCTCTCGCTGTCGCTGTCAAACAGCATCAGGGATGAGTCTTGGGGGCTTGTCCTACAGGATGTGGACAGCTGCTGCTCAGTGCCGGGGCAGAGGACTCTGTTCCACTGGCTTGTGTCACATGACACAAATGCTTCAGTGTCCTGAGATTAAATGGGGCGGCTGCCACGCCCAAAAAAATCTCTGATGAGGCAGACGCCCCTGCCAGCTGCACCCGCCCCTCCAGCACTGGAACCGACTCCCCTACCACGACCATGGCTGCCGGGATGCCCACGTCCACTCATGATCGATTCTGAAAACACTGTGTTTTTAAACACAAAAAAAATATAGAAAGAAAATGAAGAGGGAATTTGGGCTAACTTTATTGGGTTTGAGAAAATGGGGCAAAAATGAAATAAAATAGACATGAAACCCTAAGACAATGACAGAAAACCAGACAGCACAAACAAAAGACGATGCCAATAATCCCTCCCTAGCACACAAAACCATAAGACAATGACACTAAAACACCAAGCAAAATACTTTTTTGTTGTTTTTTTTGTTTTTTTCACAGACGAACGACGATGATAATAATCCCTCCCTACTCTAGCGCACAAAACACTAAGACAATGACACTGAAACAGCAAGGAAAATACTTTTTTTTATCAGCTACACTCACTAACTAAGCTACACTGACTATCTCCCCTTAACTAACTATCTGTATTATCTATTTGAGCTAACTAAATAGCTATATAATGTCCCTAACACCCTGCACTGGAACCTATCAGCTACACTATTCACTAACTAAGCTACACTGAGTATCTCCCCTGTGGCGAAAATAACCTCGCCACTGGGTTTTGGAGGGGCCTGTTTGCCAGCCTCTTGCCTCAGGATTATGGCCCATATACTAACTTTGAAGGAGAAGACAGATCGGCCGCACAGCCTAAATCTGTAGAACTGTTTTAGGCAGGAAAGCCAAATGTGACTTCCATGGAATTTGGGAACCTTTGCTCGGATCTGGGTGATTTTTGGATATGTTGTTCACCCAGATGAGAGATATCCATGGATGTATAAATTATGGGGATATGTGGGGTTTTGAGGTGGTTTCTGTGTTTTTCAGAAAAATTTGTGTTTTCTGCCTGTGAGTAATTAAGTTAGCCCATTATGTTTGGTAATTGTATCACAGGCAGAGCCCATTGTGTTTTGGTAATTGTATTTTGTTGATTGCGTCAAAGACAATGCCTATTCTGTTATTGAGTGCGTCCCAGGCAATGCCATTGTGTTCGTTAATTGCGTTACAGACAATGCCATTGTGTTTGTTGAATGTATCGTTTTTGTGTTTAACTGTAAACTGTAAGGATTGGCTGCTATGTTATGTCCTCAGTTCCCAACCAGGTCCACGGGGGTGGTACCCTTGTTGGAACATGTGTATATAAGTCAATGCTTGTGTGTTCAATTAAGAGTTCCTGCTTTACCCTTCATCATGTTGAGGCTGGTGTTTGGATAACTGATTGACACTGGGGATTGCTATACGCTGAAGATTTGCTATACTCCCCTGGCTATAACTACTAGCTCTTGTAAGAGCTGTTCCTGCTCTCTGGATTTAAGAGAGGTTCACCCACTGGAAGCTGAATTCCGGTCTTGGGTCAAACGTTGGTGGAGGACGGTGAGACCCCAACCAAGCTGCGGCGGTTCGTGGTGTCTGTGGTGGTTACGGGGTCGAGTGGAGTGCTTGGAGTCCTCGGGAAGCACTACGACCATGCATCAACGGAGGTACCTGGTCGGGGTGCCAGGAGATCCGTTACATCCCCCTAACTATCTGTATTATATGTTTGAGATAACTAACTATATAATGTCCCTAACACCCTGCACTTGAACCTATCAGCTTCACTAATCACTAACTAAGCTACACTGAGTATCTCCCGCTAACTATCTGTATTATATAATATACTAGCTGAAGGACCCGGCTTTGCTCGGGTATATTTAATCTATTTAATTTCATGTTTGTGTGTGTCGTTAAAAGATATCAACACTATCCACTATAACAGTGACATCTAAACCACCCCACCCCCAAAACAGTGACCTCCACAGCACCCTACACCTTAACACTGACCCCCCCCCCACAGTGCCCCGTCCCTTAAAATTGGACCTACACAGCAACTCACCCCCTTAACTTTGACCTTTATAGCAACCTCCCCCTTTAACAGTGACTTTCATAGCATACCACCCCCTTGACAGTGACCTCCACAGGGGCCCGCCCCCTTAACAGTGGCCTTTACTGGATCTGGGGCTTGTCCTTTTGAACAGCTCACTCTAAGACAGCAGCACTGTACTGTCTGAGTGTGAGCTGCAGGTAGAAAGTCTCCCTCCCTCCCACCTCTGCAGGTGACAGAAGTTGATTTTTACCTTCATTTTTTCAATCCCCGTCGGCTCAGAAGTGGGAGGGGTGTGGCCTAACTGGATCAGGGGTGTGGCTTTGTGGGCCTGGGGGTAGTGTTTTTAAGTCTTTTGAGGGTGGACATATTGTGGCAGGGGGCGTGTCCGGGCTCCTTCCTGCAAGAGTGACGCTCCTCTGGGCACCTTACTGGCTTATTTGCATACCAAATAAACTGGATTTTCAGAGGATAAAAACATCTATTGCTGGAACAAAGGCACATCTGCAAATAAGATAAGGTACTAAGTGCTATTAGGCCATGGCTGTACTTCAATAGCGATTATCCTGGCGAAAGATTTCCTCTTAGGCTGCGCTCACACGGGCGAGATTTCCACGCAGGTGCAATGCGGTAGGTGAACGTATTGCACCCGCACTGAATCCCGACCCATTAATTTCAATGGGGCTGTTCAGATGAGCGGTAATTTTCACGCATCACTTGTGCGTTGCGTGAAAATCGCAGCATGCTCTATATTCTGCGTTTTTCATGCAACGCAGGCCCCATAGAAGTGAATGGGGTTGCGTGAAAATCGCAAGCATCCGCAAGCAAGTGCGGATGCGGTGCGATTTTCACGCATGGTTGCTAGGTGACAGTCTATTCACTGTATTATTTTCCCTTATAACATGGTTATAAGGGAAAATAATAGCATTCTGAAAACAGAGTTAATTTTTTTATTTTTTTTTAACCCTCAATTGATCACCTACTAAGCATTCTGTTTTCAGAATACTATTATTTTCCCTTATAACCATGTTATAAGGGAAAATAATAAAATCTACACTACAACTAACCCAAACCTGAACTTCTGTTAAGAAGTTCGAGTCTGGGTACCACAGTCGGTTTTTTATCACGCGCGTGCAAAACTGACTGAAATTGCGTACCTAATCGCGCGGGTTTGCCGCAATACACCGCGACGCATCCGGACCTAATCCGGACACGCCCGTGTGAACCCAGCCTTAGGGTCCATTCACACGTCCGTATGTTTTAATCCGCAGCAAATTGCGGAACGGAAGGTGGACCCATTCATTTCAATGTGTAGAAAGAGTAGAGGGCCACAGCAGCATATCCAAAAAATCTTCTTTATTGATCAATCACCGCTGACACGGCATAAAAATAGCAGCAACGTTTCGGCTAAGGTTAGCCTTTGTCAAGCATATTTTACAATTAAAACACCAGGTATATAACAATCATGTCAATGCCACCCACAATGTCAATAATCCAATCAACAGACGTTTCACTATGTTACACCCCCCCTAGTTAACATTCACCAGGCTGTTGTATAACATTCATTAACACTTCCAATGAACATGAACAAAGATCACACATTTATATATTCACCTGTGTGGCATGTCGATGTATACATATCCTCATGGTGACTGGCGTCTCAGAGTGGAGAGTGCGCATGTCCGCGAGCGTCATCAGGAGGCGACTAACCCAAGGCAGCACCGCAACTGCTGATGACGAACATCACAACGTGGTAGTTGGCGTCCCAATGCTCGCACTGCGCATATCCGCAAACGTCATCAGAGGGCGGCCGGCTAGCGTCACGATGCCGCACCTTCTACTGACGTGGCAGGCAGTGTGACGGGGGAGGCAACAAAGTTGTGTGACGGCGGAGGCAATGCAGCTACAAAATAGAACATGTCAACGTCGCCTAGAAACAGAGCAACGCGCACAACAATAGACACAATGACACATAGCGCCAATGCAATGCGTCTCGCATCATAGTTAGAACAGAGATCGCCCTACAAAAGGATAGATACAATACCAACACAAGTGTATACATGCCATAGTGTGCATCTACACGTCAGTATACAGTGTGGTGAAAATATAATGCGTCACACATAATGCATCACATATCATGGTTGGAACAGGGTTCGCCTTGTAACCGGATAGACATACAACCATCACAGGCATATACCTGCAATGATGTGCATCCATACAACAGTGTAAAACAAGTGTGCCCAATATGTAATGTCATAATAAAGAAAAATCATCAAGGTTGATGACCTGTCTGTTGAAAAAAGATGGTTATCAATCATTAATCAAATGGTTTAGCATGGTCATGTGTTAAATTGGTTTTCATGCATAAAATGTAAAATCAAAACTAAGAATACAGAGGAGAGACTAACTAATTCCAGCCACATTGAACTCAAGATTGAGTCCAAATGGCTGCAAGGACTTCAATGTAAAGATCCATTTGAGTTCCTTTTTTCTCAGTATCGCATCCTTGTCACCACCTCTCCGAAGAAGACCCACATTGTCTATAACTCTGAAGCGAAGCTGGTTAACAGAGTGCCCAGCCTCAACAAAGTGTTTGGCAACAGGCTTATCCATGTTCTTATTGCGTATGGTGCTCTTGTGCTTATTAATGCGTTCCCTGACCTCCATGGTAGTCTCTCCCACATAGGTGAGGCTACACGGGCATTGGATCGCATATACCACGTCCCGTGACCTGCAGGTATAATAACCTTTGATTTTATATTTTTTACCACTATATGGGTGGAAGAAGTGATCACCTTTAAGCACATTTCCACAATTACAGCAAGATAAACACGGATAAGTGCCATTTTTGCGCGGGGCAAGTAATTTCTGTGTGGCCATTGTCTGGTCATGGACATCAGTTTTAACCAACCTATCACGTAGGCTAGGGTTCCTCCTGTATGCCATCATCGGCGGGAACTTGAATTCTTCTATATCTGGCAACCCCCTTTGGAGTATGTGCCATTCCTTCCTGAGGACATGCGCAATATCGCCACTGTCCTGGCCGAAGATGGAGACAAAAGGAACCCTAGCCTTAGGTTTGGTCTTAGTGGATTGCTGAAGTGTGGAACCTCTGTCAACCAACTTCACCTTGTGTCTAGTTCTGTCAAGAAGATGTTTGGGATAGCCACGTTCCACAAAACGTGTACACATGGCATCCACCCTTTGTGTGCAAACATCTTCATCAGAAACTATACGTCTAACCCTTAAAAGTTGACTCCAGGGTATGGAATCAAGCATTTTACGTGGGTGATAGCTATCATGCATAAGGAGGGTGTTTCTATCAGTGGGTTTCTGATAGAGGTCCGTAGCTAAAAGACCCTCCATCACATAAACCCGCACATCAAGGAACTGCAATTCACTAGCTGAAGAAGTAGCTGTGAACTGCAGTCCTGGGACACCCGCATTCAAATGTGAGTGGAAACAGTCCAACTCATCGGTCGTCCCTGTCCAGATCATGAAGATGTCGTCGATGTAGCGCCACCAACATAGGACCCTCCCAAAGAAAGCGGAGCGATAAACCAGCCTGTCCTCAACCTCGGCCATAAAGATGTTAGCATAAGTTGGGGCCATATTAGACCCCATGGCCACACCCCGTTGTTGCTGGTAGAAGGTGTCCCTGAAGAGGAAGTAACTCCTCCTCAGGACAACCTCCAAGAGGTTGAGGACAAACCGGCGCACCTCCGGGGAGAGTCCCATGTCGGCGAGGGCCACATCGACGACACCTAAACCATAAGTATGGTCAATAGATGTGTACAAGGACACTACATCAAAGCTTACCAATAAGAATTGGGAGGGTAACCGTAACCCATGTAGCTTGGATAGAAAGTGTCCTGTATCCTTGATATAGGATGGGGCGGAGGTCGCCCGGACCTGCAGCAACCTGTCAAGAAAGACAGACAATGGGTTAAATACAGAGCCCCTACCGGAGACAATTGGTCGACCCGGAGGGTTGTCCAATCACTTATGTATTTTGGGGAGTATGTATAACATCGGGGTGATAGGGTGTGGCACCGTTAGATATTGAAATAAACCATCATCGATGATTAAGTTAAATCTTGCCTCACCCAATATCACCCCGACGTCCCGCATAATGTCCCACTTGGGATCCCCCGGCAGTCGTTTATATACTTCGGAGTCACCCAATTGTCTGTCAATCTCGCCGGTATACATTGCAGTGTCCATAACGACCACCGCCCCACCCTTATCGGCTGGTTTGATGGTAATGCGGGTGTCGCGTTCTAGTGACATGATAGCCTCTCGCTCTGGTTTAGAGAGGTTATTCCTATCAGGAAAAGTGGTTTTCAAGGCATTGATCTGTCTATGCACTATGTGTATATAGGACTCCACCACGTGGTTTGAATGAGGTGGTGAGAAAGTGCTAGGTTTCCTGAGCTGCAGCTCATTACATGTTAGCAAAGTATCACTAGCTTTGTCAGGTAACAATACTCTGCCATCAACATTTTTAGATGCAAAAAAACTTTTTAAACGTAAATTTCTAAAGAAACGCTGTAAATCAAGCTCTAAGGAAAAAAAGTCCCTCTCAGTGGTGGGAGAGAAGCTAAGACCCCGGCTTAGTACTTGGATCTGTACAGGAGTGAGTGTCGTTGACGAGATATTCACAACGAGTTGTATTATCTCCTCGGATTGCGCCTGGTTGGCCTTCCAGGCATCGCCTGATTCGTTGGTGGTTTCCCTTTTGTATGACCGGTGATGCTTCCTTCCGCCCCGGCGGCATCCCCATCGCCTTGCTGGCCTAAAAAAGGAGCTGACGTAGAGGGTTCATCCGTAGAGTCGGAGTCAAAGGTGGAAAAGCCAAAGTGGCTGCGGTCAAATCTTCTATTGCGTCTTTTCCACCTTTGACTCCGACTCTACGGATGAACCCTCTACGTCAGCTCCTTTTTTAGGCCAGCAAGGCGATGGGGATGCCGCCGGGGCGGAAGCAAGCATCACCGGTCATACAAAAGGGAAACCACCAACGAATCAGGCGATGCCTGGAAGGCCAACCAGGCGCATTCCGAGGAGATAATACAACTCGTTGTGAATATCTCGTCAACGACACTCACTCCTGTACAGATCCAAGTACTAAGCCGGGGTCTTAGCTTCTCTCCCACCACTGAGAGGGACTTTTTTTCCTTAGAGCTTGATTTACAGCGTTTCTTTAGAAATTTACGTTTAAAAAGTTTTTTTGCATCTAAAAATGTTGATGGCAGAGTATTGTTACCTGACAAAGCTAGTGATACTTTGCTAACATGTAATGAGCTGCAGCTCAGGAAACCTAGCACTTTCTCACCACCTCATTCAAACCACGTGGTGGAGTCCTATATACACATAGTGCATAGACAGATCAATGCCTTGAAAACCACTTTTCCTGATAGGAATAACCTCTCTAAACCAGAGCGAGAGGCTATCATGTCACTAGAACGCGACACCCGCATTACCATCAAACCAGCCGATAAGGGTGGGGCGGTGGTCGTTATGGACACTGCAATGTATACCGGCGAGATTGACAGACAATTGGGTGACTCCGAAGTATATAAACGACTGCCGGGGGATCCCAAGTGGGACATTATGCGGGACGTCGGGGTGATATTGGGTGAGGCAAGATTTAACTTAATCATCGATGATGGTTTATTTCAATATCTAACGGTGCCACACCCTATCACCCCGATGTTATACATACTCCCCAAAATACATAAGTGATTGGACAACCCTCCGGGTCGACCAATTGTCTCCGGTAGGGGCTCTGTATTTAACCCATTGTCTGTCTTTCTTGACAGGTTGCTGCAGGTCCGGGCGACCTCCGCCCCATCCTATATCAAGGATACAGGACACTTTCTATCCAAGCTACATGGGTTACGGTTACCCTCCCAATTCTTATTGGTAAGCTTTGATGTAGTGTCCTTGTACACATCTATTGACCATACTTATGGTTTAGGTGTCGTCGATGTGGCCCTCGCCGACATGGGACTCTCCCCGGAGGTGCGCCGGTTTGTCCTCAACCTCTTGGAGGTTGTCCTGAGGAGGAGTTACTTCCTCTTCAGGGACACCTTCTACCAGCAACAACGGGGTGTGGCCATGGGGTCTAATATGGCCCCAACTTATGCTAACATCTTTATGGCCGAGGTTGAGGACAGGCTGGTTTATCGCTCCGCTTTCTTTGGGAGGGTCCTATGTTGGTGGCGCTACATCGACGACATCTTCATGATCTGGACAGGGACGACCGATGAGTTGGACTGTTTCCACTCACATTTGAATGCGGGTGTCCCAGGACTGCAGTTCACAGCTACTTCTTCAGCTAGTGAATTGCAGTTCCTTGATGTGCGGGTTTATGTGATGGAGGGTCTTTTAGCTACGGACCTCTATCAGAAACCCACTGATAGAAACACCCTCCTTATGCATGATAGCTATCACCCACGTAAAATGCTTGATTCCATACCCTGGAGTCAACTTTTAAGGGTTAGACGTATAGTTTCTGATGAAGATGTTTGCACACAAAGGGTGGATGCCATGTGTACACGTTTTGTGGAACGTGACTATCCCAAACATCTTCTTGACAGAACTAGACACAAGGTGAAGTTGGTTGACAGAGGTTCCACACTTCAGCAATCCACTAAGACCAAACCTAAGGCTAGGGTTCCTTTTGTCTCCATCTTCGGCCAGGACAGTGGCGATATTGCGCATGTCCTCAGGAAGGAATGGCACATACTCCAAAGGGGGTTGCCAGATATAGAAGAATTCAAGTTCCCGCCGATGATGGCATACAGGAGGAACCCTAGCCTACGTGATAGGTTGGTTAAAACTGATGTCCGTGACCAGACAATGGCCACACAGAAATTACTTGCCCCGCGCAAAAATGGCACTTATCCGTGTTTATCTTGCTGTAATTGTGGAAATGTGCTTAAAGGTGATCACTTCTTCCACCCATATAGTGGTAAAAAATATAAAATCAAAGGTTATTATACCTGCAGGTCACGGGACGTGGTATATGCGATCCAATGCCCGTGTAGCCTCACCTATGTGGGAGAGACTACCATGGAGGTCAGGGAACGCATTAATAAGCACAAGAGCACCATACGCAATAAGAACATGGATAAGCCTGTTGCCAAACACTTTGTTGAGGCTGGGCACTCTGTTAACCAGCTTCGCTTCAGAGTTATAGACAGTGTGGGTCTTCTTCGGAGAGGTGGTGACAAGGATGCGATACTGAGAAAAAAGGAACTCAAATGGATCTTTACATTGAAGTCCTTGCAGCCATTTGGACTCAATCTTGAGTTCAATGTGGCTGGAATTAGTTAGTCTCTCCTCTGTATTCTTAGTTTTGATTTTACATTTTATGCATGAAAACCAATTTAACACATGACCATGCTAAACCATTTGATTAATGATTGATAACCATCTTTTTTCAACAGACAGGTCATCAACCTTGATGATTTTTCTTTATTATGACATTACATATTGGGCACACTTGTTTTACACTGTTGTATGGATGCACATCATTGCAGGTATATGCCTGTGATGGTTGTATGTCTATCCGGTTACAAGGCGAACCCTGTTCCAACCATGATATGTGATGCATTATGTGTGACGCATTATATTTTCACCACACTGTATACTGACGTGTAGATGCACACTATGGCATGTATACACTTGTGTTGGTATTGTATCTATCCTTTTGTAGGGCGATCTCTGTTCTAACTATGATGCGAGACGCATTGCATTGGCGCTATGTGTCATTGTGTCTATTGTTGTGCGCGTTGCTCTGTTTCTAGGCGACGTTGACATGTTCTATTTTGTAGCTGCATTGCCTCCGCCGTCACACAACTTTGTTGCCTCCCCCGTCACACTGCCTGCCACGTCAGTAGAAGGTGCGGCATCGTGACGCTAGCCGGCCGCCCTCTGATGACGTTTGCGGATATGCGCAGTGCGAGCATTGGGACGCCAACTACCACGTTCTGATGTTCGTCATCAGCAGTTGCGGTGCTGCCTTGGGTTAGTCGCCTCCTGATGACGCTCGCGGACATGCGCACTCTCCACTCTGAGACGCCAGTCACCATGAGGATATGTATACATCGACATGCCACACAGGTGAATATATAAATGTGTGATCTTTGTTCATGTTCGTTGGAAGTGTTAATGAATGTTATACAACAGCCTGGTGAATGTTAACTAGGGGGGGTGTAACATAGTGAAACGTCTGTTGATTGGATTATTGACATTGTGGGTGGCATTGACATGATTGTTATATACCTGGTGTTTTAATTGTAAAATATGCTTGACAAAGGCTAACCTTAGCCGAAACGTTGCTGCTATTTTTATGCCGTGTCAGCGGTGATTGATCAATAAAGAAGATTTTTTGGATATGCTGCTGTGGCCCTCTACTCTTTCTACACGTTCTTTGGATCACTTTGGATCTGTGGTCCCTTGCCCAGCTGCTGCATGCCCTCCATTACCGCTCTACACTAGCCGTTTGCTGTGCTGCTTCTGAACAACCCTTTTTCTACACCATTCATTTCAATGGCCCCGCAGAAAATGCGAAAAGTACTCCCTGTGCTTTCCGCATCCGTTGTTCCGCTCCTTTATGCGGATCCGCAAAAAAGATAGAGCTTGTCCTACTTTTGTCCACAAAATGCGATCCGTCGTCCCATTGTAGTCAGTGGATCCGCAAAAATGCCTAAAACATGCGGAATGCATCAATATGTCATCCGCATGTCATCTGCATGTCATCCGCAATTGCGGATCCGTTTACAGAAAATAGAAAAAAATTAAGGCCAGCCCCCTGTGACATGTGAGTCTGTTCCTGGGAAAGTAGTGTTTGCAGGATCTGTAAAATCAGTAATCAGGCATCAGTATGTCTTTTGAAGTAGAAAAACATAATTTTAATCCAGGAGCGCCCATCCCTATGGGACACAAGAAGTGAAAGTTACCAGGACAGTGTCCAGAAGGATCGGTCATGGGAGAGATTGGGAAGGAGCTGTGCTCTACTGCATGGGCATCCAGCGACTCAAAGAAAAGAGAAAACATCAGTGAGTAATGACATTTAAATTATATTTTTACCCACAAATCCTCATGTAGGCCTCCCAAGAAATATGGACTGTAAGCGAGCCTATATGTCCTGGAGCATGTTGGACCATCCGCAGTACTACTGTCCTTTACTAATATGATCATATGAGTACAGGATAATAGTACCGCGGGTAGCCCAATGTGCACAGCACACAATATATGCTAACTTAAATCAACCCCAAATAATAGAATTCACTGCTCAGTGCATCTGTATGTACTTTTTGCATTGCATACTTTAAATTCACCCCCACCTACAATACATTTTGCTACCTGTTGCATAGCAACGGAGCTCTGTGCAGCTGCATCTGTATGTACTTTTTACCTTACATTATCAATCCTGTTCTGCCCATTCCTGAATGCACTATCCCTCTCTCACACGGAGCGTTATTCCCACTAGGGAGATGCTCCTGTGAAATGGCTATTATATGTAAATTTCTGTTTGTATATAAAAAATCTTATATGTAGTAAATACAGTTGTGTTCAAAATTATTCAACCCCCACTGAAATTGAGTGTTTTGGCCAGTTTGACATTGATTTTGATCATTTCAGTCATCTTGTTTACAATTAAATCAAAGAGGCACTTGTAAGTCAGACAAATATAACATAACATTTATAATGAAATAACCACAAATGTCTTTTCTGTGCTCACATTATTATTAGTTTTATTCAACCCCCAAGTGACATTCAATCTTAGTACTTAGTACAACATCCTTTTCCAGTTATAACAGCTTTTAAACGTGAAGCATAGCTTGACACAAGTGTCTTGCAGCGATCTACGGGTATCTTCGCCCATTCTTCATGGGCAAAAGCCTCCACTTCAGTCACATTCTTAGGCTTGTGCGCTGCAACTGCTTTCTTTAAGTCCCACCAGAGGTTCTCAATCAGATTTAAGTCAGGTGACTGCGATGGCCACTTCAAAATGTTCTAGCCTTAAATCTGCAACCATGCTCTAGTGGACTGGTACCTCTTGAAGCTCATCAAGAGAATGCCAAGAGTGTGCAAAGCAGTATTCAAAGCAAAAGGTGGCTACTTTGAAGAACCTAGAATATGACATATTTTCAGTTGTTTCACACTTGTTTGTTATGTATAGAATTCCACATGTGTTAATTCATAGTTTTGATGCCTTCAGTGTGAATCTACAATTTTCATAGTCATGAAAATAAAGAAAACTCTTTGAATGAGAAGGTGTGTTCAAACCTTTGGTCTGTACTGTATATATATATATATATATATATATATATACACAGAGTGTACAGAAGTGTATAGTAGAACCATCAAACCCACTGGATCTTCAAGAACCAAGTTATTCTGAGTCTATTAATTTGATTTTAAATGTTTAAATATAGTAAATTAAAAAAATATACACAGGTATGATGTAATTGCAAATTGGACCACCTTACATTTAAAATTGTATAAAAATTGATCTAAAAAGTCATATGTACACAAAATTTGTGTGGATATATATTTTAATATTTTGTAATAATATATACATATTTTATACATAATATATATAATTTTAATATTTAAATGTATATTTATAGCACAGTGGACAATCTCTCAGAAACTAGCGATTCTGAATTAAGACCACCAGAACTACAGCAAAATCCAGAAGTTCCTATATTGGAGCAAGTTTCTGAGGCATCACAACCTCAAGAGCCTTCAGATCAGACCCAGGAGGATATAGGATTGCAGACAATTGAGGAGGAACAACCAGAAATATCTTCTGGGTGCACCCCTGTTTCTGTTGCACCAGAGATACGTTCCTCAGGTGTCACGGATGATGTTGCAGAAAGCTGGAACTTATAAATAAACATCCGACTGGCTTGATCCCAAACTAAGGAGCATATGGGTGAGCCCTATAAAACCCCTAAAGCTCTCCCTGACTGCTATGCCCATGCAAGGGTCTCTATGGTAGACGATTGCATGCCCACGTACCTAATACTGTGTGACACCTGAAAACCCTATAATAGTGAGGGGACACGACCACCGGCTCCCTGCACTTAATACGGATGGAGTCAGGGTCACCTAGAATAAAGCCAGCAAGGAAACACAAATAAAGAAAAAAGACTTATCTGAGGAAACAGCAGCAGCAGCCTCCAACAGTGAACACCTCATCCAGGAAGTAGTATAAACCGCAAAGTGAGGCAGTATGGGAGGGAATATAAAGGGAGACAATTAGTCTAAATAGGTGACACCTGGGAGAAGGAAAGGAGATGACAAAATGTAACCAAAACAAAGAACGTCATGCAAGAGGTAGAGAAGAACGTCTGCCAGACCTTCTCACAGAACTGGCGGTGACAGTACCCCTCCCTCTACGGGTGGACTCCGGACACTCAGTGCCCACCTTCTCAGGATGAGACCTATGGAAAGCCCTGATTAAACGAGTGGCCTTAATGTCCGCCACTGGGACCCACATCCTCTCCTCAGGACCATAACCCTCCCAATGAACGAGGTACTGGAGAGAACCGCGGATAATGTGAGAATCCACAATCCTAGAGACCTGAAATTCAAGATTACCATCAACAACAATCGGAGGAGGAGGCAAAGAGGAGGGTACAGTGGGTTGGACATAAGGTTTTAATAGGGACCTGTGAAAAACATTATGGATCTTCCAAGTCTGAGGAAGATCAAGACGGAAGGCAACGGGATTGACGACGGACAAGATCTTGTAAGGCCCAGTAAACTTAGGACCCAACTTCCAGGAGGGAAGCTTCAGTTTGATATTCTTTGTAGACAACCACACCAGATCACCCACATTCAGGTCCGGACCAAGGACACGTCTCTTATCCGCCACACGCTTATATCTCTCACTCATCCTCTTCAGATTAGCCTGAATATTTTGCCAAAAAAAAGACAAAGACGAGGAAAATCTCTCATCATCAGGTAAACCAGAAGACCCAGAATGTCCCAAAACTGCGGATGAAAGCCATATGCACCAAAAAATGGTGACTTATCAGAGGACTCCTGGCTACGGTCATTTAAAGCAAACTCAGCAAGGGACAAAAAAGAATACCAATCCTCCTGATTCTCCACCACAAAACAGCGCAGATATGTCTCCAGATTCTGATTGAAGTGTTCGGTCTGACCATTCGACTGCAGGTGAAAAGCAGAAGAGAACGACAACCGAATCCCCAAGCGAGAACAGAAGGCTATCCAGAATCTGGAAACAAATTGCGTGCCTCTATCAGAAACGATGTCTGAAGGAATGCCATGCAATTTACGACTTGGGTAACCCAGGAAAGGGAATAAAATGCGCCATTTTGCTAAAACGGTCCACTACCACCAAAATCACAGTCTTCCCCGGGAAACGAGGCAGGTCCGTAATGAAGTCCATGGACAGATGCGTCCAAGGACGGGAAGGAATGGGTAACGGGAGGAGAGAACCCGATGGCCGTGAATGAGGGACCTTGGCACGAGCGCTGGTCTCGCAGGCTGCCACAAAACCCACAACCGTCTTACGAAGAGCCGGCCACCAGAATCTCTGAGCAATGAGATCCACTGTGGCTCTACTCCCCGGGTGCCCAGCAAGGACCGTATCGTGATGCTCCTTAAAAACCTTGTGTCATAAAGCAAGAGGCACAAGCAACCTCCCAGGAGGACAAAGATCAGGAGCCTCTGCCTGGGCTGCCTGAACCTCTGCCTCCAAATCAGGATAAAGAGCAGAGACGACCACCCCTTCAGCTAAAATGGGACCCGGGTCTTCAAAGTTCCCCCCTCCCGGAAAACAACGTGACAGGGCATCCGCCTTCACATTTTTAACCCCAAGGCGGAACGTGACAACAAAATTAAACCTAGAGAAGAACAAAGACCATCTGGCCTGTCTCAGGTTCAGACGCTTGGCCGATTCCAAGTATGCCAGATTTTTATGGTCGGTAAACACGGTAATAGGGTGTCTGGCTCCCTCTAACCAATGGCGCCATTCCTCAAAAGCTAATTTGATGGCCAACAACTCTCTATCTCCCACATCGTAATTACTCTCTGCAGAGGGGAGTTTCCTTGAGAAAAAAGCACAGGGTCGCCATTTGGCAGGAGAGGGACCCTGAGATAAGACAGCACCCACACCTCCTCAGAAGCATCCACCTTAACAATAAAAGGTAGAGAGACATCAGGTTGTACCAAAATGGGAGTGGAAGCAAAACTCTCTTTGATACTAGAAAAGGCTTTAAGTGCATCTACCGACCACGAAGAAAAATCGACCCCCTTTTTAGTCATATCAGTGAGTGGCTTAACAACAGAGGAATAATTCAAAATGAACTTTCTGTAATAATTGGCAAAACCCAAAAACCGCATCAGCGCCTTCTGAATCTCAGGAAGCTCCCAATCAAGCACAACGCGGACCTTCTCAGTGTCCATGCGAAAACCAGAAGCGGAGAGAAGAAAACCAAGAAATTGAATCTCCGTTACTGCAAACACATATTTTTCCAGTTTAGCGTACAATTTATTCTCCCGCAGAATCAGCAAGACCTGACGTAGGTGGTCTTGATGAGTCTTGAAATCAGGAGAAAAAATCTAAATGTCATCTAGATACACCAGTACAAATTTGCCCATTAAATGATAAAAAAATGCTGTTCACGGGGAGGGGGGCAGCCATGGAAGAGTGAAGACGCGCTCACTGAGAGCTCCGCCGCACTCCTGCAGTAATCTTCAGCCATCCTGATGGGGAAGTCGATCAAAAAGGGTAGAGCCCGTCCATCGGCTCCCCTGGCCTCATCTCAAGGTGACTTACCTCTCCTCTTCGCCAGACACTCGGCCGCTTCGTCTTCAGCCTGCCAGGAGCGCCGCACGGGCCTGCAAGATGGCGCCGACGCGCCACTCCTTTGCTCACAACCTGCGCGCCCGGACCCTCTGGAGAGCCCGACCCGGTTCTCTTGCCGTCAGCGATCCTCCTCAGTGCCTCCGCTCCCTCTCTCCTCACCGGCGACAGGTAACGGCGGGTCCCGGGGATCGTCTCCCCGCCCGCTCATGATACCTCAGGCGTCCTCTCCCCCCTCCACCCGAGTTCATAGATTGGGGCCTCCTGCTGGAGACTCAGAGCCGGCTAAAGGGCCGCAATTGCAGTCAGCGGCCCTCCTATCACTGCCCCCTGATGTGGGCCAGGAATTGGGTTCTGATGATCCGGACCCCCCGTACTGCCTCCATTTGGGCAGAGGAAACGACGTCCTATGAATCGTCGCCGAAGATCTTCAGCTGACTGGGACACTTGAACGCCACCGTGGTGCCTCGTGCTTGTTCCTTATTGGCATCTACAGTGTTTAACCTTGTTTCCTTCTACTGTTTTAGGAATTGTGGTTAGTTTGTCTTGCAGGTGAATCGTCATTGAAGATATTCTGCTGGCCGGGTCGTTTGATTGTCCTCAGGCCGCTTCCATTGATACTATGAGTCTGGACGCTTATGTCATTTAGCCATATTCGCTCCCTTCTCCTGGACCCCGTTTGGATGGCGGGACTTATAATTTGTTCATTGTTCTTCTGTCGTGAATTGTGGTTGGTTTGCTCTTCCTAGGCTGTCAACTTTCCCACGTAGCTTGAGGCACCCTCTGGGGAATTTCAGCTCCCTAGTGATTGCCTCCTTTGGTCTTTCTGACCCTGATAGTTGTCTCTCCTCTCTTTTCCTACTACTGTTTGTCAGTTCTTCTTTCCCTTCTCCGTCCTTATCCCTAGTGTTTTTTCCTTGTGTTTTCTCCCCCCTCCTGTTGCAGGCATGACGTCACTCAAATTGGCATCATTCAACGTGAAAGGCTTCAACTCCCCAGAAAAGAGATCCCAAGTGCTCTACCATTTCCACCGACAAAGAGCCCAGATTGTCTGTTTCCAAGAAACTCACTTCAAACACGGTAAGGCTCCTGCCATTCGTAATAAGTATTACACCTCCTGGCACTTTGCGGATAACCCGGATACCAAGTGAGAAAAGGTGTCGTCATATCGATACATAAATCTCTCCCCCACCAGGTGCCGGGCTGTGTAATTGATCCCGGGGCTCGTTACATTATCCTCACACTTCTGATAGGGGGCCGGGAATTTACTCTTATTAATGCCTATGCCCCAAATCAGAATCAGGTTTCCTTCCTGATTGATTTAATTGACAAGGCCTTGCCCCTAATTCGCGGAACGGCCATTTTTAGCGGGGATTTTAATCTTACTTTTGACCCCACGCTCGATAACTCCTCGGGACGGGCATCCCTTTCCTATACAGCCATCAAAAAAGTGAAAAGAGCACTGTTGCAGCTACAACTACTTGACCCGTGGCGCTTGCAGCATCCTTCGGATAAAGACTACACATTTTACTCGACCCCGCACTCTTCCTATAGTAGGATAGATTACATCCTAGTCCAGCAATCCACCTTGTCATGGCTAGACTCCACTTCTATTGGCAGCATTTTGTGGTCTGACCATGCCCCGGTGTATTGCTCCCTCACGCTCCCGTTCTTGACTAAAAGTGAATGGACTTGGCGATTGAATGAGTCCCTCCTCCTTGACACTGTATGCGCGCAGGACCTTACTGGCACTGTCGCTAATTTTGTGTCTGATCACGCTTCGGACCCCACACTCCTTCCTACGCAATGGGAAGCTCTCAAATGTGTTCTCAGGGGGGTCTTCATTAAACATGGCTCGCGCCTTAAAAAAGAAAAAGCTGCCTCTCTTAGGGCTGCTTTGCAGAAAGTGGCCTCCTTGGAACTGGCCCACAAGCGAGCCCTCTCTTTGCTGGTGCTACGCGATCTCCATAATGCACGAATGGACGCGAGCCTGCTTTTGGACTCTTCCTATAAATGGATAGTTCAAACATGTCGCAGCAAGTTCTACGAATACGGCAATAAGTGTGGCCGCTTGTTGGCTAGGGCACTTAGGGGTCATATTGCTGCTTCTCATATCCCAGCGGTCAAAAACTCCCGGGGTCAATTGTTGCACACGACGGAGGACATTACCTCGTCCTTTCAGTCCTTTTACGCTGATTTGTACAATCTTCCCGACCTCTCTGGCAGGGAAACTAATGTGTCGCCCTACCCGCTGAGCGACTGCCCTACGTTGTCTGCCGAACAATCTGCCAGCTTGGAGTCGCCTTTTTCGGAGGGGGAGCTGAAGGAAGTGATCAAATCCCTCCCGGGTGGTAAGAGCCCGGACCCTGATGGGTTCACCGCTGGCTTCTTTAAATCTTTTTCCACCATCCTTGCTCCCTTTCTGACGAGGGTCTTCAATGCGGTATCTCCTCAATGTCCCTTCCCCTCCCAATCCACTATGGCCCACATCGCGGTTATTCCTAAGCCCGACAAGGATCCCCATTTGTGTACCAGCTATCGTCCTATTTCCTTGTTAAACGTAGATTTAAAAATATACGCCAAAATATTAGCCAATAGACTGAACGCTTTCCTGCCTTCTCTAATTCACCACGACCAGGTGGGTTTTGTCCCGAGGAGGGAGGCTCGTGACAATACCCTCCCGACCTTGGATATTATTCACCACGCAAAAGTCTCCAATACCCCTCTTATGATTTTGTCCCTAGACGCAGAGAAAGCCTTCGATCGTATATCTTGGCATTCTCTCCGCTCTGTCCTTTCCAAATTGGGCCTGGGCCAAACCTTTCTTGGGAAAATACTTAGTCTTTATCTCCAGCCTTCAGCTAGAGTTAAAATTAACAGTACCCTTTCCCCTCCCTTTTTCATCCGCAATGGCACGCGCCAGGGATGTCCCTTATCTCCTTTTATACTTTTTGGTGATGGAACATCTCCTCTCTGCGATCCGTGCCAACCCGGACATATCTGGGGTCACAATTGGTTCTGTGGAACATAAATGCGCGGCCTTTGCGGATGACCTCTTGTTGTATATCACTAACCCCCACGTCGCCCTCCCGTCCCTATTACGCGAGATTGCACTCTTCGGTAAATGGACGAACTTTAAAATCAACATGACCAAATCTGAGGCACTGAATGTATCCCTACCTCAAACATTAGTCTCGTCGCTTAAATCTACGTTCCCATTAAAGTGGCCATCGGCGGGGATTAAATACCTGGGTGTTAAACTCCCGGCGGAATTATCCGCCCTTTTTAAGTTAAACTTTGCCCCACTTTTGCAAAGTTTCCAGAAAGACTTGGACTCTTGGCACCGTCGGGACTTTTCTTGGTTCGGCAGAGTCAGTATTTTGAAAATGAATCTACTACCTAAACTGCTCTACCTCCTGGAGACCATACCCATTCGACTACCGCTCACTTTTTGGCCGCAAATTAGACGCTGCTTCACGCGCTTTGTATGGGCCCCGGGCAGGCCGCGGATAAAATGGGAGGTTCTGACTCGGTCTAAAGAGCTTGGGGGTATTGGTTTGCCGGATTGTAAGTTATATTATTATTCTGCGGTATACGCCAGGCTTCTGGATATGTTGCGATCGGATTCTAGCAAATTGTGGGTCCATATAGCACGCAGCTCCTCTTCACATGCGCTCACGGTCCTTCCTTGGCTATCCGGCAAGCCAGGCTTTAAAACCCCCCCACTGTCTTTCACGGCCAATCACACGCTCACGACGATTGCGTCCATTAATCGCCGTACACTCCTCATTGATACTACTGGCCCTCTAACGCCGATCACCGATAACCCGGCTTTCCGCCCAGGGCACTCCTCGAAGCCCTTCCTCACTGGAACCAAACTGCGCCCCCTTCGGTTCTGTGATGTCCTCACAACCTCAGGACTGAAGCACTTAAGCCAATTGATGGAGCCTTCTCATATACACCCCAGGCATAACTTTGAATATCTACAACTCCAACATTTTTACTCTTCTATACGTTCCACCCACACCTTGAGCAGGAGCCTTACAGTGTTTGAACAGATGTGCCTAGCCCCCTCTGCAGTCTTCCGGGACATCTCTACCATTTATAACTTGCTTACTCTCCAGACTTCTGACCAACTCCCCTCCTTCTGCCACGCCTGGAATCGTGACCTAGGGAATGGCCTCACTTCTTCTCAATGGAAGCGGGCTTTCCTTCTCTCTCATAAAGCTGTAATTTCCACTAAGGCGCAGGAAACGAATTATAAAGTTCTCTCCAGGTGATACAGAGTGCCGTCTTTGCTTCATAAGTGGTTTCCATCTGTTTCAGATCGCTGCTGGAGGTGTCATACCGTTGAAGGCACCTTGTTACACATTTGGTGGCACTGTACCGTCCTGCGACCTTATTGGAACTTTGTGCATCGCATTATACGAGAAGTGACGGGAATTCCCATCCCAACACTCCTGAAGCACTTCTGTTGTTTATCTTTGATTTGACTATACCTGCCTTTAAGGTCTCGCTCCTTAAGTATATGTTACAGGCTGCAAAAACGGTCATCCCTCGCCACTGGAAATCACCTACACCTCCCTCCCTGGAGGAATGGTTTGAAGAAGTTGCTCTACATCAGTGGATGGAGGATCTTATCTGCGTCTCCCCCCAGGACGCCTCTCGATTCGTTCACACCTGGGGCCCTTGGGAAACTTTCCGGGGGTCAGATGAGTTTCGTAATGCCCGTCTTTAGTCCCGCCCTTCCCCACATTCTGCTTTCCCTGCTCCTTCTTTTCTTGTGCTTGATCTATCTTTTCTGTTGTGTTTATGTCTTACTAGGGTTAGACCCCTATAGCCTTCTCTGTCCCACATGATCAATTTACTTCTTTTACTCATGTATTGGCGCGTGTTTTTTAGTGCCCTTCCATGTGGGAAATTACACCTTACTGCCTTTTCCTTCTGGAGGCTGCTCTATGCTGTTCATGGCATTGTAAGACACTGTATTATGCTGCCCTTTGTGTACCACATCTACTTATTTGAAAATCCCAATAAAAACCTTGAATAAGAAAAAATGCTGTTCACAAAATGTTGGAAGACGGCCGGAGCATTCTTTAAACCAAAGGGCATAACCAAATTTTTGAAATGACCCTCAGGGGTATTGAACATATCGACATATCCTCAACATAAGCGTCACCCACAGTCAAACGGATATTGTGAACTATGCCCTTTAATGATCTTTGATAAAGTGGAGCGGAATCGATAGCAAAAACAGGTATATCCTTTTCCAAAGTGCATACCTGGAAACCATGACAATGGAAATATGACAGGAAGGAGTAGTCTCCTCTCTCTCTCTAAGACGCCTGTCAATACGAACAGCTAGAGACATGACAGACTTTAACAAGGCTGGTCTCTCATGAAAAGCAAATGCATCTTTCAATCTTTCTAAAATACCATGGCAAAATTGACTTCGGAGTGCAGCATCATTCCAACCAGTATCAGCTGCCCATCTCCGAAATTCAGAACAATATATCTCTGCGGACTGTTTACCCTGGAATAAGAGACGCAGTTTAGATTCAGCCAGAGCAAAAAATTAATCCACCGATCGGAGGGGCCGTGCCCCCACCAGCAGCAAAAAGGCCTAAGACTGAGCGTTATCCCTGAGCAGTGAGATGATGATCCCCACCCTCTGCTCCTCATCACCAGAGGAATGGGAAAGTAGGCGAAAATTGAGTTTGCAAGCCTCTCTAAAGCGAACAAAATTCTCACTATCCCCGGAGAACGTATCCGGAAGCGAGACCTTAAGCTCGGAACAAACCCCATGAACGCCAGCAGAAGCGGTCACCTGAAACTGAGACACAGTTTTACGGAGATCTGTTACCTCCAGCGAAAGACCTTGCATGCGGTCAATCAAGGCTGAAACCGGATCCATGCTTAAGATGGTTATGTCGGTTTATAATGTCACGGATGATGTTGCAGAAAGCTGGAACTTATAAATAAACATCCGACTGGCTTTATCACAAGCTAAGAAGCATATGGGTGAGCCCTATAAAACCCCTAAAGCTCTCCCTGACTGCTATGCCCATGCAAGGGTCTCAATGGTAGACGATTGCATGCCCAAGTACCTAATACTGTGTGACACCTGAAAAAACCCTATAATAGTGAGGGGACACGACCACCGGCTCCCTGCACTTTATACAGACGGAGTCAGGGTCACCTAGAATCAAGCCAGCAAGGAAACACAAATAAAGGAAAAAGACTTATCTGAGGAAACAGCAGCAGCAGCCTCCAACAGTGAACACCTCATCCAGGAAGTAGTATAAACCGCAAAGTGAGGCAGTATGGGAGGGAATATAAAGGGAGACAATTAGTCTAAATAGAAAAAAATAAGGGGTTGGGTCAGCACAACCTGCCTGTAGGTGCACATCACTATGGCGAAATACATATACAAACGGAAAATGCAAATGTGATCGCACACTACATCCAGCACTCTGCCCTCCATGCTGGACGAGACATTGGTTTATATTTTGGCCAAAGCATAGTAAGCCACTCACCGCGTCAAGGTTGTCTCATGAGTGGTCCCTAACTCTTGTTCCTACCTGTTCATGGGCCATGACAGCGATCACATTTGCATTTTCCGTTTGTATATGTATTTCGCCATAGTGATGTGCACCTACAGACAGGTTGTGCTGACCCAACCCCTTATTTTTTTCTTTGTAGTATATATTGGAGGCGTGGCGATCTCCTTGGAGTCATTGCACACCTGACCAGTTAATCTGTCCTTGAGGCTGGTTTTAAAGTCAGTATAAAACTGAGTCTGCTTGTATAGAACCTAACATTAGCCATCTGGCTCCAGGAGAAGTATATGGTGGGTTCAGCATGCATGTTGGTACTTGCATCCCTGGATCCGATGAAAGCTGTAATGGCACCGGACGGGGTTACAAGCAAAGTGTACTTGGCTTGCATGCTGACCTGGATTTTATGTGGCTGTCATGGCCCATGAACAGGTAGGAACAAGAGTTAGGGACCACTCATGAGACAACCTTGACGCGGTGAGTGGCTTACTATGCTTTGGCCAAAATATAAACCAATGTCTCGTCCAGCATGGAGGGCAGAGTGCTGGATGTAGTGTGCGATCACATTTGCATTTTCCGTTTGTATATGTATTTCGCCATAGTGATGTGCACCTACAGGCAGGTTGTGCTGACCCAACCCCTTATTTTTTTCTTTGTAGTATATATTGGAGGCGTGGCGATCTCCTTGGAGTCATTGCACACCTGACCAGTTAATCTGTCCTTGAGGCTGGTTTTAAAGTCAGTATAAAACTGAGTCTGCTTGTATAGAACCTACCATTAGCCATCTGGCTCCAGGAGAAGTATATGGTGGGTTCAGCATGCATGTTGGTACTTGCATCCCTGGATCCGATGAAAGCTGTAATGGCACCGGACGGGGTTACAAGCAAAGTGTACTTGGCTTGCATGCTGACCTGGATTTTATGTGGCTGTCATGGCCCATGAACAGGTAGGAACAAGAGTTAGGGACCACTCATGAGACAACCTTGACGCGGTGAGTGGCTTACTATGCTTTGGCCAAAATATAAACCAATGTCTCGTCCAGCATGGAGGGCAGAGTGCTGGATGTAGTGTGCGATCACATTTGCATTTTCCGTTTGTATATGTATTTCGCCATAGTGATGTGCACCTACAGGCAGGTTGTGCTGACCCAACCCCTTATTTTTTTCTTTGTAGTATATATTGGAGGCGTGGCGATCTCCTTGGAGTCATTGCACACCTGACCAGTTAATCTGTCCTTGAGGCTGGTTTTAAAGTCAGTATAAAACTGAGTCTGCTTGTATAGAACCTACCATTAGCCATCTGGCTCCAGGAGAAGTATATGGTGGGTTCAGCATGCATGTTGGTACTTGCATCCCTGGATCCGATGAAAGCTGTAATGGCACCGGACGGGGTTACAAGCAAAGTGTACTTGGCTTGCATGCTGACCTGGATTTTGTGTGGCTGTCATGGCCCATGAACAGGTAGGAACAAGAGTTAGGGACCACTCATGAGACAACCTTGACGCGGTGAGTGGCTTACTATGCTTTGGCCAAAATATAAACCAATGTCTCGTCCAGCATGGAGGGCAGAGTGCTGGATGTAGTGTGCGATCACATTTGCATTTTCCGTTTGTATATGTATTTCGCCATAGTGATGTGCACCTACAGGCAGGTTGTGCTGACCCAACCCCTTATTTTTTTCTTTGTAGTATATATTGGAGGCGTGGCGATCTCCTTGGAGTCATTGCACACCTGACCAGTTAATCTGTCCTTGAGGCTGGTTTTAAAGTCAGTATAAAACTGAGTCTGCTTGTATAGAACCTACCATTAGCCATCTGGCTCCAGGAGAAGTATATGGTGGGTTCAGCATGCATGTTGGTACTTGCATCCCTGGATCCGATGAAAGCTGTAATGGCACCGGACGGGGTTACAAGCAAAGTGTACTTGGCTTGCATGCTGACCTGGATTTTATGTGGCTGTCATGGCCCATGAACAGGTAGGAACAAGAGTTAGGGACCACTCATGAGACAACCTTGACGCGGTGAGTGGCTTACTATGCTTTGGCCAAAATATAAACCAATGTCTCGTCCAGCATGGAGGGCAGAGTGCTGGATGTAGTGTGTGATCACATTTGCATTTTCCGTTTGTATATGTATTTCGCCATAGTGATGTGCACCTACAGGCAGGTTGTGCTGACCCAACCCCTTATTTTTTTCTTTGTAGTATATATTGGAGGCGTGGCGATCTCCTTGGAGTCATTGCACACCTGACCAGTTAATCTGTCCTTGAGGCTGGTTTTAAAGTCAGTATAAAACTGAGTCTGCTTGTATAGAACCTACCATTAGCCATCTGGCTCCAGGAGAAGTATATGGTGGGTTCAGCATGCATGTTGGTACTTGCATCCCTGGATCCGATGAAAGCTGTAATGGCACCGGACGGGGTTACAAGCAAAGTGTACTTGGCTTGCATGCTGACCTGGATTTTATGTGGCTGTCATGGCCCATGAACAGGTAGGAACAAGAGTTAGGGACCACTCATGAGACAACCTTGACGCGGTGAGTGGCTTACTATGCTTTGGCCAAAATATAAACCAATGTCTCGTCCAGCATGGAGGGCAGAGTGCTGGATGTAGTGTGCGATCACATTTGCATTTTCCGTTTGTATATGTATTTCGCCATAGTGATGTGCACCTACAGGCAGGTTGTGCTGACCCAACCCCTTATTTTTTTCTTTGTAGTATATATTGGAGGCGTGGCGATCTCCTTGGAGTCATTGCACACCTGACCAGTTAATCTGTCCTTGAGGCTGGTTTTAAAGTCAGTATAAAACTGAGTCTGCTTGTATAGAACCTACCATTAGCCATCTGGCTCCAGGAGAAGTATATGGTGGGTTCAGCATGCATGTTGGTACTTGCATCCCTGGATCCGATGAAAGCTGTAATGGCACCGGACGGGGTTACAAGCAAAGTGTACTTGGCTTGCATGCTGACCTGGATTTTATGTGGCTGTCATGGCCCATGAACAGGTAGGAACAAGAGTTAGGGACCACTCATGAGACAACCTTGACGCGGTGAGTGGCTTACTATGCTTTGGCCAAAATATAAACCAATGTCTCGTCCAGCATGGAGGGCAGAGTGCTGGATGTAGTGTGTGATCACATTTGCATTTTCCGTTTGTATATGTATTTCGCCATAGTGATGTCCACCTACAGGCAGGTTGTGCTGACCCAACCCCTTATTTTTTTCTTTGTAGTATATATTGGAGGCGTGGCGATCTCCTTGGAGTCATTGCACACCTGACCAGTTAATCTGTCCTTGAGGCTGGTTTTAAAGTCAGTATAAAACTGAGTCTGCTTGTATAGAACCTACCATTAGCCATCTGGCTCCAGGAGAAGTATATGGTGGGTTCAGCATGCATGTTGGTACTTGCATCCCTGGATCCGATGAAAGCTGTAATGGCACCGGACGGGGTTACAAGCAAAGTGTACTTGGCTTGCATGCTGACCTGGATTTTATGTGGCTGTCATGGCCCATGAACAGGTAGGAACACGAGTTAGGGACCACTCATGAGACAACCTTGACGCGGTGAGTGGCTTACTATGCTTTGGCCAAAATATAAACCAATGTCTCGTCCAGCATGGAGGGCAGAGTGCTGGATGTAGTGTGCGATCACATTTGCATTTTCCGTTTGTATATGTATTTCGCCATAGTGATGTGCACCTACAGGCAGGTTGTGCTGACCCAACCCCTTATTTTTTTCTTTGTAGTATATATTGGAGGCGTGGCGATCTCCTTGGAGTCATTGCACACCTGACCAGTTAATCTGTCCTTGAGGCTGGTTTTAAAGTCAGTATAAAACTGAGTCTGCTTGTATAGAACCTACCATTAGCCATCTGGCTCCAGGAGAAGTATATGGTGGGTTCAGCATGCATGTTGGTACTTGCATCCCTGGATCCGATGAAAGCTGTAATGGCACCGGACGGGGTTACAAGCAAAGTGTACTTGGCTTGCATGCTGACCTGGATTTTATGTGGCTGTCATGGCCCATGAACAGGTAGGAACAAGAGTTAGGGACCACTCATGAGACAACCTTGACGCGGTGAGTGGCTTACTATGCTTTGGCCAAAATATAAACCAATGTCTCGTCCAGCATGGAGGGCAGAGTGCTGGATGTAGTGTGCGATCACATTTGCATTTTCCGTTTGTATATGTATTTCGCCATAGTGATGTGCACCTACAGGCAGGTTGTGCTGACCCAACCCCTTATTTTTTTCTTTGTAGTATATATTGGAGGCGTGGCGATCTCCTTGGAGTCATTGCACACCTGACCAGTTAATCTGTCCTTGAGGCTGGTTTTAAAGTCAGTATAAAACTGAGTCTGCTTGTATAGAACCTACCATTAGCCATCTGGCTCCAGGAGAAGTATATGGTGGGTTCAGCATGCATGTTGGTACTTGCATCCCTGGATCCGATGAAAGCTGTAATGGCACCGGACGGGGTTACAAGCAAAGTGTACTTGGCTTGCATGCTGACCTGGATTTTATGTGGCTGTCATGGCCCATGAACAGGTAGGAACAAGAGTTAGGGACCACTCATGAGACAACCTTGACGCGGTGAGTGGCTTACTATGCTTTGGCCAAAATATAAACCAATGTCTCGTCCAGCATGGAGGGCAGAGTGCTGGATGTAGTGTGTGATCACATTTGCATTTTCCGTTTGTATATGTATTTCGCCATAGTGATGTGCACCTACAGGCAGGTTGTGCTGACCCAACCCCTTATTTTTTTCTTTGTAGTATATATTGGAGGCGTGGCGATCTCCTTGGAGTCATTGCACACCTGACCAGTTAATCTGTCCTTGAGGCTGGTTTTAAAGTCAGTATAAAACTGAGTCTGCTTGTATAGAACCTACCATTAGCCATCTGGCTCCAGGAGAAGTATATGGTGGGTTCAGCATGCATGTTGGTACTTGCATCCCTGGATCCGATGAAAGCTGTAATGGCACCGGACGGGGTTACAAGCAAAGTGTACTTGGCTTGCATGCTGACCTGGATTTTATGTGGCTGTCATGGCCCATGAACAGGTAGGAACAAGAGTTAGGGACCACTCATGAGACAACCTTGACGCGGTGAGTGGCTTACTATGCTTTGGCCAAAATATAAACCAATGTCTCGTCCAGCATGGAGGGCAGAGTGCTGGATGTAGTGTGCGATCACATTTGCATTTTCCGTTTGTATATGTATTTCGCCATAGTGATGTGCACCTACAGGCAGGTTGTGCTGACCCAACCCCTTATTTTTTTCTTTGTAGTATATATTGGAGGCGTGGCGATCTCCTTGGAGTCATTGCACACCTGACCAGTTAATCTGTCCTTGAGGCTGGTTTTAAAGTCAGTATAAAACTGAGTCTGCTTGTATAGAACCTACCATTAGCCATCTGGCTCCAGGAGAAGTATATGGTGGGTTCAGCATGCATGTTGGTACTTGCATCCCTGGATCCGATGAAAGCTGTAATGGCACCGGACGGGGTTACAAGCAAAGTGTACTTGGCTTGCATGCTGACCTGGATTTTATGTGGCTGTCATGGCCCATGAACAGGTAGGAACAAGAGTTAGGGACCACTCATGAGACAACCTTGACGCGGTGAGTGGCTTACTATGCTTTGGCCAAAATATAAACCAATGTCTCGTCCAGCATGGAGGGCAGAGTGCTGGATGTAGTGTGTGATCACATTTGCATTTTCCGTTTGTATATGTATTTCGCCATAGTGATGTCCACCTACAGGCAGGTTGTGCTGACCCAACCCCTTATTTTTTTCTTTGTAGTATATATTGGAGGCGTGGCGATCTCCTTGGAGTCATTGCACACCTGACCAGTTAATCTGTCCTTGAGGCTGGTTTTAAAGTCAGTATAAAACTGAGTCTGCTTGTATAGAACCTACCATTAGCCATCTGGCTCCAGGAGAAGTATATGGTGGGTTCAGCATGCATGTTGGTACTTGCATCCCTGGATCCGATGAAAGCTGTAATGGCACCGGACGGGGTTACAAGCAAAGTGTACTTGGCTTGCATGCTGACCTGGATTTTATGTGGCTGTCATGGCCCATGAACAGGTAGGAACAAGAGTTAGGGACCACTCATGAGACAACCTTGACGCGGTGAGTGGCTTACTATGCTTTGGCCAAAATATAAACCAATGTCTCGTCCAGCATGGAGGGCAGAGTGCTGGATGTAGTGTGCGATCACATTTGCATTTTCCGTTTGTATATGTATTTCGCCATAGTGATGTGCACCTACAGGCAGGTTGTGCTGACCCAACCCCTTATTTTTTTCTTTGTAGTATATATTGGAGGCGTGGCGATCTCCTTGGAGTCATTGCACACCTGACCAGTTAATCTGTCCTTGAGGCTGGTTTTAAAGTCAGTATAAAACTGAGTCTGCTTGTATAGAACCTACCATTAGCCATCTGGCTCCAGGAGAAGTATATGGTGGGTTCAGCATGCATGTTGGTACTTGCATCCCTGGATCCGATGAAAGCTGTAATGGCACCGGACGGGGTTACAAGCAAAGTGTACTTGGCTTGCATGCTGACCTGGATTCTATGTGGCTGTCATGGCCCATGAACAGGTAGGAACAAGAGTTAGGGACCACTCATGAGACAACCTTGACGCGGTGAGTGGCTTACTATGCTTTGGCCAAAATATAAACCAATGTCTCGTCCAGCATGGAGGGCAGAGTGCTGGATGTAGTGTGCGATCACATTTGCATTTTCTATTAGTCTAAATAGGTGACACCTGGGAGAAGGAAAGGAGATGACAAAGTGAAACCAAAACAAAGAACGTCATGCAAGAGGTAGAGAAGAACGTCTGCCAGACCTTCTCACAGAAATGGCGTTGACATCAGGCACTCGAAGAAGGCGCTGTCAGTTGCCATCAGATTCCGAACTAGATAATCGTGTGCTCGAATATTTAAATCAAAATCAAGCTTTAAGTAGGGAGGAAACTTGGCTCCTTACTTAAACCTTTGTGTCTGTGGAACAACAAACTATATGCATATCAAATGTGGCAGCACTGATTTATTTATTTGCTGGGCCTGTAAAGCCTCAAGAGGTTGTGCATAGTATAGATAGAGCACAAGATCGGATGTTAAATTGGATACCATATACCAGTGATGGCGAACCTTTTAGAGACTGAGTGCCCAAACTGCACCCCAAAACCCACATATTTATCACAAAGTGCCAACATGGGAATTTCCCCTGAATACTACAGTCCAGTATAGTATATCTTCCATGTACTTTTCGCTATAAAAGCCTGTTTACACTCTGCCTGTGCTGTTCATAGTGCGCCTGCGCTGATGAATGGCAGGAAAAGTCTAAGGCCTCCTGCACATGACTGTAGGTGTCCCGTTGCCATATTGTGGACCCGCAATACATGGGCACCGTTCCGTGTGCATTCTGCATCACGGATGCGGACCCATTCACTTTAATGGGTCCGCAAATCCGGAGATGCGGAATGGTGCGGAACGGAAGCACGGAACGGAACCCTACGGAGTGCTTTCATGGGGTTTCATCCCGTACTTCCGTTCCGAAAAAGGATAGAACATGTCCTATCTTTTTGCAGATCGTGGACCCATTAAAGTGAATGGGTCCGCGATCCACTGCGGCTGCCCCATGATCGGTGTTCATGCATTGCGGCCCGCAGCACGGCCACGGGGTGCACACGTTCGTGTGCAGGAGGCATAAGGCATAAACTTTTCCAGGGTGCAAGTGTCCACAGAGAGGGCTCTGAGTGCCGCCTCTGGCACCCGTGCCATAGGTTCGCCATCACTGCCATATACTGTATTCCTCCGGCTTGTTTTGCTTCACACGACCCACCCATTGTCCAACGTTATTCCAGTGAATATTGTGGCCCCAGTCAAACCGTTGGTCAAATATCCAGCTCCCCAGACCCATTTACCAGGGAATTATATGATTTGTAAATTGTTTTTATTTTATTTCATATAATTTTTTTTAAGTCAACTGTTATATGTTTCAATATCAATGTCTCTGAGTATTTTATATATATATATATATATATATATATATATATATATATATATAATTATTTTTAACACAAAGCAGATTGTAGGGGAGGTAGCATTCCTTCCCAAAAATCTTCTGATAACTAGAGGAGGAGACAGGTGCATTTACAGTGCATCAATCTCCTCCAGCTCCTCCACAGTAGAGAGAGAGGAACAAGTGCTTCCGTGGTGTTTCTGTCAGTGCCTCCGCACCGCAAAAATTTAGAACTAGTTCTATTTTTTAACGGTGCAGACGGATCATGGACCCATTTAAGTTGAATGGGTCTCGATCTGTATCGGCTGCCGCATGGCTGTTCCCCGTGCATTGGGGACCGCAGATTGCGTTCCCCAATGCACGGAACTGCCGCAAAACGGAAGGTTATGCTGATGTTATATACTTACCTTGTCTGCAAAGAAGTTTTTTCTTTGTGGATTGCGGGCCTAATTATGTCTGGTGTTGTCTGGTCCTTGTTCAAAACTGAACCGAGACATATTCCATTTTTTATTTAAAAAATGGGACTTCTTTGTGTTGTGTAGCTATGAACACAGATACCAATTTTAATTAACATTAAAATGATTTAATAATTTTTTTAAGACGTAATTAGAAATGAGGTATTAGAAAGTATTTACACCAAATTATTATAAAAATTTGGATTTTACAAAATACCTCAGCCCGCAGCATCAACAAAACAAAACCAGAACAGGTACAGAAGATCAGACAAGGCATGGACATCAACAACACCAGCATCAACATCATCACAGGACAGGTACAAAAGAACAGACAAAGCAACAACAGCAATGCATTACCAGGCAACACCACCAACAAGGGCAGATAGCAAAACCCCCTGGGTCAGCAGCAAGTTACTACACCCTGTAAGGCTGAAGACAGAACTGACCTCTTGGGTGAGCAGCAAGGTGTTACACCCAGCAAAAGATAGACTGACCCCAAGCCCCACAGCACACAGATGGATATAGCTGCCTAACTAGGGCACCTGATAAACCACAACCAGCGGCGCAATACAAGTGCTCCCGGCCGTCCCTCTTAATCATGGCCCCAGTTCCGAAAACCAACAAAATAGACCCGGAGTCCTATTTCATTATTCCTAGCTGAAGTATTCAGGAGACCAAGCCTGCTTTGAACACTGTACGTTTTTTCAATGATCAGCTAAGCAGCAGGCACTCTCCCATAATTTATTAAATGGTCAGCTCAGCAGCAGGCCCTCGCATATAATTTTTTTAGAGGGTCAAATAACCTGCAGATCCTAACCTGCAATCTATTAGAGGGTCAGCTCACCAGCAGGCCCGCACCAAATTATACCTAATAGGTAATTTGCATGCATACTGCCTTGCTTGGATGTGGTAGCCGTAGCCGTTTCTCAGGCTCCCTCTCCGAAATCAAACACTGATTCCCCCTTACCCGTGGTCACCGTGGTTGGCGCTGAAAATAACATCGAAAGTTGATAGGGCAGACAGCCGAATGGATCGTTGCCGTCACGGGCGCATGCGATCAGCCCCAGGTTATCTAGAGTCACCAAAGCGGCAGCAGGCCCTCGCCCATAATGTTTTAGATGGTCAGATCAGCAGGCGCTTGCTCCAAATGTTTTACGTGTAACAAAGGGTGTATTGGACTGCCGGTTCCTTGTAATTTTTGGCAGCCCTTTCCATTAGTGCATAGGCTTTATTAGTGTAGGAGTCCCACTGCCTGAACAATTGTGCCCAAATGTGAATGAGGCCCTCCTTTATGTGATATACGGGTTGTATCGGAGTGCCTCTTCCTTGTAATTTTTGGCAGCACTTGCACTTTATATACAAGTAAATATACAGGAAAGAATGTTTCCTCTAAAATCGATTTTATCTTCGGTTTTGTGCGTATTACTGTCAGTCTTTAGAGCAGGGGGTGCCTGGTTTAATGCTCGGGTTCTCCCATTGACTTCCATTATACTCGGGTGCTCGGTAGAGCACCCAAGCATCCCGATGTGTTCGGCCCGAGTTCCCGAGCACTATGGTGCTCGATCAACACTACCTAGCAGTGCTCTAACTGTGTCTGATAGCTTGGCAGTGCTAAACTGCTTCTGATCCTGCCTGTTCCATGTCTAGCTTGGCAGTGCCTACTGCTTCTGATCTAGTCCGTTCCTCGTCTGTCCTGCAGTGCCTTAATGCTTCTGTTCAGGTGTTTGTCCTGCCTTTATCAGAGGGTCCCTGGGTTCTCCGGAGGGAGGATCTCTAGTCTGTGTGCAGCTCTGCCTGAGACTGCCATGCTTCCGTTCCGCTTGGGGTCCAGTTACCTGCTTCTGTGCTAGTTCCCGTTTTTCTTGTTGTCTGATCCATGTCCTGTGTTTGCTTGGGTTCCAGTTCTATTGTCTGTTCCACTAGTGCTTGCACCAGCGTGGTTCTCCGCAGGTAGCACCCAAGGGTATTGAGACCTTCCTGGAGGTGCGACCAGTGAACCCTCAGCCCAGTTCACCCCACCATCAGGGGGTCTGTAAAGAATGGGGCTCACTGGCTCTCCGCCCTCTGGGTTTTGCCTCTGGTCTGCCAGTGGACTTGGTTCTGTGGTAGTGCTACCACTGTTACCCTTGCCTGCTGTTACTGTCATGTTCTTTTATTACATGTGTAATAAAGTACTCTGTTGGTCCCTGATCTGTTTCTGCCTGTGTCCTGTTTGCAAGACGTCCCAGAGGTCTACCTTGGCCCCCGGCACGTGACATCCAGAATCAGATTAGTCCCAATGAATGGAACTAAATCTGCGGACAGTCAACCAACAAACTGCAAAAGGGTCAGCTTCAGATTCCATGGCAAATACTAGAGATGAGTGAAGTTTTTCGAAATTTCAATTCGGATGCTTTGCAAAATTTTTCCAAAAAAATCCCTTTGAACCAAATTAATTTGTCATGAATCTCGTTAAATCAGGTCTATCCCAGCCTGCAGTTAAACTTTAGGGAGAATGTATTCTGGTGTACATGTATTCTTGTAGCAAAACAGTTACTGTGTGTCTGAATGACAGGCAGGTTTCATATATGGACATGCACATCATCATGCAGGCCACCAACATTCCTAGGTAACCCCTAGCTAAGCCAAAAGAAAAGCATACAGAGTCCTTCAGTAAAGCAAAAAAAAAAAAAACGCTGCATGTCCCAGCAGTTGTCCAAGACTCTTTAGTGAAACAAAAAAAGGACATGGAGGAGTAGCAATAAAATAGTTGAGAAAAAAATAGATTCTTTTAATCCATGTTTTTGCAATGCAAACACATGCATTTGAATCTCTTCTGTTAGATGTAGAATGACTGTGCTTCACTATTAAGCTTAGTTCACACTTCACTTATTAATCAGGTGTTTGTCAAACCCACAGAATAGGTACAGATCTATTGATGATACCTAATCCGAAAGTAGGCTAATCCGATCTATTGATGATACCTAATCCGAGGTGCGGCTCTAAACACAGAACAGGTGCAGATCTTTCCCTTATATCTTATCTCTGTGTAGCCTCTACTCCTGGTTTTGGCTCACAATCACAGATTGTAATCACTGACCAAAACACTGATGTGTGAATGAGGCTTAAGTGATGGAAATAACTGACCAAATAACAGTTCAATGTTATAGTCAGCTCTAATTTATCGGCGTGGACTTAACTATGCAGTGGTCCAAAGTTCAATGAGTGGCCCCTTGACAGTATGGAGGGTGTCAGCAGTAAGGTTGTGTTCACATCACAATTTTTCTTCTGCTCTTCTCATCCCTCAGAAGAACAGGCCAAAAAAAGCAGATTTGAGCATCCGCCTTCACACCAGTATTTGGGCAGCATTTGATCAGTATAGGTAAGGCAAAACAGTAGTGGGTCCAAAACAAAGATAACGTGGTGAAATATTTGCATGTCTTCTGTGTTTTAGACCCACTCAAATGCAGATGCAAAATACTGACCGTGTGATAGAGGGTCTAACATTGTGGAGAGCTATTAGTCATCCCTCTGACGAATGCTGATAATATGGCTGTCACTATGCAAGCAACTCAGCATGCATCAGGCCATTTATGCAAGGGACTCGCAGGGACTCCTTGCCTCACACTCTACTACATACTGCCACGGTCTGTCGAGGTCATCTACGCCATCTTCTTCGTCACCCTCTTTCTCCTAATTCTCCTCTCCTGTCACTTGGGCAGATAAACCACCTAGTTCTGTATAGAATTCATGGGAGTTTATGTCCTCCTCCTCATCCTCCTCCTCCTGTGCTAGTTCAGCCTCCACAGGGCTCAGGTGGCCGTGAGCTGTAGGCATCACATCTTGTGTCCCCTCGCCAGTCAGATTTATCAGCATATCCTTCAGGATGTGAAAAATTGGAATTACATCATTCATCCCGTAGCCCTGGCGACTGACAAATAAAGTGGCCTCCTCAAGGGGCCTAAGTAAACAGCAGGTGTAACACATGAGCTGCCACTGTCTAACGTCAAAGTTACATCAGGGAGTAGTCCTGTCCATCTGCATCCGCCTGAAATAAGTTGGTCCGACATGTGGAGGGTGGAGTTCCAACATGTGGAAACATTGCATATGAGGCGATTTTGGGGAACACCATTCTGCCTTTGCAGCTCAAGGGGGGGGCATGTTTTACTGTTGTCTCTTTGCAATCACCTTGGTGATCAATTGCTGTCGAAACACAAGACCTGGAGTAGGAGGAGAAGGAGCAATAGACAAAGATAAGGAACAACAGCTTCCTTTTGCTGAGGTTGAGGAGTCCTGACTGCTGGAGAAGACATGCGGACCGAAAGGAGATGTTGCGATTGCTGCATCAGGCTGTACCATTACAGTTTTACTGCCTGCTGCCTTTATGTACCTATACACCGCTAGTAGCAGACGGTCTACATGGGCACGTTTGGCTCCAAATCTCCCACTGCTTCCATCCTGCTGGCTCATTGGCACACTGCTAACCTGCTGCTGTCTCTCGAGCCTGCTGCCACTCTTATGAAGATGATGCCCCTTCTTTACATGCTTCCCACGTGCGATCGGCTACATTATCATCTGTTCGATTGGCTACATTATGTCTGATCATCACTCATATCACCCTCACCAGTCTCATGGCCACGTCCCTGACCACTCGCAACATGTGCTCCCACCGGACTGTCATTATCGCTAGTTGCACGCCTAAGGGAGGATGCAGTGGACCTCTCCCTCAAGTTTGTGCTGGCCTGTAGCTGTTGACTATCTTCACTAAGCTTGTCATTGATAAAAGGCAGAGCATGACAGCATGCATAACTTCCCAAACAGAAGGAGGAGAAAAGAAGAAAGGCAGTTGCAGAACAGATAAGGGCACAGAAGTTGTTCCTGTACCATGCCAACTAAGTGTGGTGTCAGAGGAACCCACTGGCTGTGTGTATCTGTTGTTACCTGAAATGATGTTGAAGAACAAGTCGACTATTCCAGTATAGCTGGATTGTTGGTCAAAACAAGACCGCTCTGGCCTGCTGCTGCGGCTGCTGCTACCACCACCCCTTCTTCTACTGTTACTTGTGCCGGACACATTTTTGTCACTACCTATTCCTTTTGAGGGCCCAGGCTGTTAGCGTACAGTAACTGAATCAGTAGTATAACAGATGAAGTATGAATGGCGCAGGAAATAGACAAAAAAAAAACGCACCTATATATTAGTTGAGACTAAATCTGACGCACATTCATGTATAACACAAAAGACTAAGTATAAATGGTCAGCAGATGAACTATATAAATGTGCCTATATATTACACCACCTGTTGACAATGAGTCTGATACACCATATATCTATGTATACCTGAACAGATTAAGAATGAATGGCACAGCAGTGAAACAAGATGCACACAGTGATTACACAGAGCCTGCACTGTCCCTGCAGTCTCCCTATGATATCCCTATGCTCTCCCTATGATCTCCTTACACTGTCTCTGCCCTGTACCTATCCAATATTCTACATTAAAAGATTGCTAAAACACTGTCACTAGCACTTGCCACGTCTCTCCCTATGCTCAGCTCACAGTAAAAGAAATGCCTTGAAGGGGTTGTCTTACCTCAGCAAAAACATTTATTATGTAGAGGAAGTTAAAAAAAACACTTACTAATGTATTGTGATTGTCCATATTACCTCCTTTGCTGTCTGGATTCATTTTTCAATCACATTATACATTGCTGGTTTCCATGGTTACGACCACCCTGCAATCCAGCAGCAGTGGCAGTGCTTGCACACTATTGGAAAAATCACTAGCCTATGTGTGCTCCCAACCTTCCTGACCACCAGAAAGGCCGGAACTTTTTCCAGTAGTGTGCAAACACGACCACCACTGATAGATTGAAGGGTGGTCATAACCATAGAAACGAGCTGTGCACATTGTGATGGAAAAGTGAATCAAGCCAGCGAAAGAAGCAATATGGACAATCACAATACATTAGTAAGTGCCTTGTATTAACTTTCTCTACATGAGAAATGCCACTAGCTGAAGTGAGACAACAGCTTTAAGAGCAAAGAAAGGAGAGCAGCACGCACCTCCATAGTGTAATGAAGTTTTAAATGAAAGGTGACTTCATGCATAAATTTGAAATGCCCCAAAATATTCCTGGCTCAGCTACTTCTAACATTAGCAAGAATTGCTTTCTATGCTTCTTGGCCTGTTCAAATTGTTTTTGAGCATCATGCATTCTTATCAATTTTTTTCTTGAACCTTCGGTAGTGTTCTGTCACTGCTGGAAGAGTTTTTGAAATAGGTAAATTAGGGATTAGTAAATTGATTCTGAACTAATCAGATTTGTTACAAATTTCGCATAAATTTGTCCGCAAAATGAATCCGAAGTTTTTTTCATTCATTGTAGACAATGCACAGTTTTACTGTAAATATTGTTAAGGAAAACCAGCAGGGTCTTCAGGTGGTACTGGATCTTGTGGTTCTACAATGATACAAGGCTAGAATGTTGAATCCTCTATGCCTCAGTTGTCTGCCCCCCCCCCCCCCCCCGCTTCCGGAGGCTGTATATTGTTCCCTACACTGTCCCTAGAAGAGATGCTTGCTTATGACTCTGTATACTAAGATTGTTTTCTGTTGGACACAGCATGTGCCCATCCAGCCTCATCAACAGCTCAACACAGAATAACGTCTGCCCGTTCCTCACAGGCACCTCCCTGCTTGCTGCCACCCCTGAGGCTGTTTTTCAGTCTCAGCCAATCAGAGCAAACCCTTCCGCACACCTCCTACCTGGGTCATGTGAGAATCCTTCTTCTTCCCTTGTGGTTTTGGTCCGTTTTACTGGTTTCGTCCACAGCGAACCTGAAAAGCTTCATGTTCTTTTTTTGTGAAATTCATAAAGAATCCAGTTCATTACAAATTGATTCCCTCATCCTTATTTCAGTTTGATCTGTTCTTTTATATCAGTGACAGCCATTGTCCTACAGATCTAAAACGCAAGAAAAACAATACGAATGTGGTATCGCTATAATCCCACTGACCTGGAGAATGAAAGTGACAGGTCAGTTTTACCACATAGGGAACACCGTAAAAACAATGGGGGCATTTACAAAGGGGGGGGGGCAAATGGTGGCTCAACGGGTAGCTCGGAAGCTGTCTTACATTTAGAACTGACGCTGGATGTCCCGAAGTTATGGAGAGGCCGGCGCCTCTTCATAACTTCGGGGGATCTTCGGGGGTCTTAATAAATGGGCCCCAAAACCCATAAAACTATGGCAGAATTAGGTTGTTGTTTTTTTCCAATTCAGCCCCATTTAGAATTTATTTCCAGCTCCTCACTACAGATTAAATGATGGCATTAGAAATTCCTGCAAAAAAAAGCCCTCATACGGCTATGTGTACGTAAAAATAAAAGAAGTTATGGCTGGGAGTAAAAAAACAAAAATGAAAAAAACTGAAATCGATCCGGCCCTGAAGGGGTTAGC
Source organism: Bufo bufo (assembly GCF_905171765.1). NCBI lineage: Eukaryota > Metazoa > Chordata > Amphibia > Anura > Bufonidae > Bufo > Bufo bufo. The sequence continues at coordinate 660,268,841 of NC_053391.1, forward strand.
ATTTTTAAAACTTTTTTTAGTCCCCCCTAGAGAGTTCAATGTGCCATCATTAGAACTCTTATTCCATAGACTGCAATAACTTACCATTGCAGTATATGGAAAAATCTAAAGTATGGCATTAAACAATTATTATTATGTTAAAATGTAAAGCAATGAAAAAACACACAAAATTGGGGAAAACAAGCCCGCAAACAGCTTCAACATAAAACTATAGCTCTTGGAATATTGCAACGCAATTTTGTAAGTGTTTCTGTTCTGTGCAAAAGCAGTGAAACATAATAAGAGTACATGGCTCAGTGGTTAGCACAGCACTATTGCCTTGCAGCGCTGGGGTCCTAGGTTTGAATCTGACCAAGGACAACATCTGCATGGCGTTTGTATGTTCTCACCGTGTTTGCGTGGGTTTCCTCCCACACTCCAAAGACATAGTGATAGGGATCTTAGATTGTGAGCCCCATCGGGGACAGTTTGATGCCAATGTCTGTAAAGCGCTGTGTTATATAAGTGCATAAAATAAAAAACTCTGTAAATATAATCTCACTGACTGCAGAATAAAGGTGATACGTTATCACATGGAATATAAAGGGTCACTGTACTTTTACATAATTTAATAGAGAATAGTGTAATTAGCACATTTTTTAATCATTTAATTCAAAAAATATAAAGGGTCACTGTACTTTTACATAATTTAATAGAGAATAGTGTAATTAGCACATTTTTAAATCATTTAATTTAAAAAATCTGCCTGCATCCACCTGAAAAAAAGCGTTATAGTCATGGCCACTAGGGGTCTCACTTTCATCTAAGTTGCAGTTTGCTGCCTGATGTTAGGCAAGATCCATCTTTAGTAACAGAGACACAGAAGAAGGTTCACAGGAAGCGGTCATGGATCGCAGCTAGCTGAGATGCTGAGCCTAATAGAAGAATTGCTTATGCACTGTTTCTGAAGAGCAGAGAAGCTTATAATAATAATAATAATAATAATATTTATTTATATAGCGCCACCATATTCCGCAGTGCTTTATAAATTTGTAGGGTTCATGTACAAAACAAAAGTAACTGGCTAATATACAACTGAAACACTAGGAGTCAGGGCCCTGCTCGCAACAACTTACAATCTATGAGGAATTGGGGGTGACAGATAAGGTAGTTGATTGTGATAAGTGGGATTCAAGCCATTAATAAACTTAAAGGAGTGGTGCCGGCCGATCAGCTTCGGGTTTGGGACTGTTAGAGGATCGAGTTCAAGCCAGAGATGTTGGTGGGGGAGAAGTTTACTCAGGGAATAGTAATTTTAGGTAGCTTGATTAGCCTGCCTGGAAAAATGTGTTTTTAAGGCACGTTTGAAGGTGGAGAAGTTGTAAATTGACCTTATATTTCGGGGCAGAGTATTCCAGAGAGTAGGTGAAGCTCGAGAAAAGTCTTGAAGACGGGAGTGAAAAGTACGAATTATGGAGAATGTTAATCTTAGGTCACTAACAGAATGGAAAGCACGTGTAGGGTGGTAGACGGAAATGAGGGAGGAGATGTATGGAGGTGCAGCACTGTGGAGAGCAGCACTGTGGAGAACTGTATTCTGTGGTGGATGGTGGATGTACTGGAGCTGAGGTGTGGCTGACTCCTGTTGGTCTTGCACCACTGACTTGCCTCATAGGCTGATTTTAATTAGAAAAAAATGTGGGGGATTCAATCAGCACAACCCTATATGCAGGTGCACATCGCTATGGCGAAATACATATACAAACGCAAAATACAAATGCCCATTCACAAGAAAGGTAGTAGGGAGGAATCGAGCAACTATAGACCAGTGAGTCTGACATCAATAGTAGGCAAATTAATGGAAACCCTATTAAAGGATAGGATTGTGGAACATCTAAAATCCCATGGATTGCAAGATGAAAAACAACATGGGTTTACTTCAGGGAGATCATGTCAAACAAATCTTATAGATTTTTTTGACTGGGTAAATAAAATAATAGACGGTGGAGGTGCAGTAGACATCGCATATCTAGATTTTAGTAAGGCTTTTGACACTGTCCCACATAGAAGACTTATCAATAAACTGCAGTCATTGAGCATGGACTCCCATATTGTTGAGTGGATTAGGCAGTGGCTGAGTGACAGACAACAGAGGGTGGTAGTCAATGGAGAACATTCAAAACAAGGTCATGTTACCAGTGGGGTTCCACAGGGATCTGTACTGGGACCGATTTTGTTTAATATCTTCATAAGTGATATTGCAAAAGGCCTCGCTGGTAAGGTTTGTCTTTTTGCTGATGACACAAAGATAGGTAACAGGGTTGATGTTCCTGGAGGGAAACGCCAAATGGAAAAGGATTTAGGAAAACTAGAAGAATGGTCAGAACTCTGGAAACTGAAATTCAATGTGGATAAGTGCAAGATAATGCACCTGGGGCGTAAAAACCCAAGGGCAGAATATAGAATATTTGACACAGTCCTGACCTCAGTATCTGAGGAAAGGGATTTAGGAGTAATTATTTCAGAAGACTTAAAGGTGGGAAGACAATGTAATAGAGCAGCACGAAATGCCAGCAGAATGCTTGGATGTATAGGGAGAGGTATAAGCAGTAGAAAGAGTGAAGTGCTTATGCCGCTGTACAGAACACTGGTGAGACCTCACTTGGAGTATTGTGCGCAGTACTGGAGGCCATATCTCCAGAAGGATATAGATACTCTAGAGAGAGTTCAGAGAAGAGCTACTAAACTAGTACATGGATTGCAGGATAAAACTTACCAGGAAAGGTTAAAGGACCTTAATATGTATAGCTTGGAAGAAAGAAGAGACAGAGGGGATATGATAGAAACTTTTAAATACATAAAGGGAATCAACTCGGTAAAGGAAGAGAGCATATTTAAAAGAAGAAAAACTACCACAAGAGGACACAGTTTTAAATTAGAGGGGCAAAGGTTTAAAAGTAATATAAGGAAGTATTACTTTACTGAGAGAGTAGTGGATGCATGGAATAGCCTTCCTGCAGAAGTGGTAGCTGCAAATACAGTGAAGGGGTTTAAGCATGCATGGGATAGGCACAAGGCCATCCTTCATATAAGATAGGGCCGGGGGCTATCCATAGTATTCAGTATATTGGGCAGACTAGATGGGCCAAATGGTTCTTATCTGCCGACACATTCTATGTTTCTAATAGCACTCTGCAACCAGCATTCTGCCCTGCCTCTATGCTGGATGAGGCATTGGTGTACATTTTGGCCAAAGCGTAATAAGCCACTCACCACGTCAAGGTCGCCTCTATGGAGTGGTCCCTAACACTAGTTCCTACCTGTTTATGGGCCATGACAGCCACACAAAGTCCAGGGAGCGCAGGTACAGCATGCACGCCAAGCACACTCTGCTTTTAACCCCGTCCGGTGCCATTACAGCTTTCATTGGATCCAGGGATGCAAGTACCAACATGCATGCTGAGCCCACTATATACTTCTCCTGGAGCCAAATGGCTACTGGTAGGTGCTAGGTGCAGAATGCTGGTTGCTGGATGCAGAGTGCTATTGCATTTGTATTTTGCGTTTGTATATGTATTTCGCCATAGCGATGTGCACCTGCATATAGGGTTGTGCTGATTGAATCCCCCACATTTTTTTCTTTGTAGTATATATTGGAGGCGTGGCGATCTCATTTGAGTCATGCACACCTGACCAGTCAATCTGTCCTGGAGGCTGGTTTTAAAGTCAGTATAAAACTGAGTCTGCTTATATAGAACCTACCAGTAGCCATTTGGCTCCAGGAGAAGTATATAGTGGGCTCAGCATGCATGTTGGTACTTGCATCCCTGCATCCGATGAAAGCTGTAATGGCACCGGACGGGGTTAAAAGCAGAGTGTGCTTGGCGTGCATGCTGCACCTGCATTCCCTGGACTTTGTGTGGCTGTCATGGCCCACAAACAGGTAGGAACTAGTGTTAGGGATCACTCCATAGAGGCGACCTTGACGTGGTGAGTGGCTTATTACGCTTTGGCCAAAATGTACACCAATGTCTCATCCAGCATGGAGGCAGGGCAGAATGCTGGATGCAGAATGCAATTGCATTTGTATTTTGTGTTTGATTTTAATTAGAGTAAGTATAAAGCTGTAGTCTGCTCTCATTGCATTTATTGAAAGCCATTTGAAACAAGGAAGGTATAGAGTGGGCTCAGCATTCATGTTGGTACCTGCATCCCTGGATTTAATATAGGCCGTTATGACACCAAAAATGGTAAAAAGCAGAGTAGAGGATGTTAATCTTAGGTCACTAACAGAATGGAGAACATGTATAGGGTGGTAGATGGAAATGAGGGAGGAGATGTATAGAGGTGCAGCACTGTGGAGACCTTTGTGGGTGAGAAGTTTAAATTGTATTCTGTGGTAGATGGGCAACCAGTGAAGTGACTGGCACAGGCTAGTAGCATCAATGTAGCGGTTGAATAGATAGATGAGCCTGGCTGCAGCATTTGGGACAGACTGAAGGGGGGAGAGTATAGTGAGAGGGAGATCGATTAGTAATGTGTTGCAGTAGTCAAGACGAGAATTCATCAAGGCAACAATAATTTTTGCTGTTTCCACCGTAAGAAAAGGGCGGATTCTGGCGATATTCTTGAGGTGCAGACGACAAGAGCGTGTAAGTGATTGAATATGGGGAACAAAGGAAGGATCTGAGTCAAACGTGGCCCCAAGACAGTGGGCATGTTGCACAGGAGTTATGATAGTGCTGCAGACCGAAATTGAAATATCAGGTTTAGGTGGATTTGTAGATGAAGTTCAGTTTTTGAAAGGTTCAGTTTTAGATACAGAGAGGACATGATGTTAGAGACAGCTGCCAGACAATTACTGATATTTATGGAGTAAAGCAGGGGTGATGTCAGGGGATTAAGTATATAGTTGAGAGTCGTCAGCCGAGAGATGGTACCGAAATCCAAATCTACTGATAGTCTGTCTGATGGGGGCTGTGTAGAGGGAAGAGAGTAGAGGACCTAGTACTGAGCCCTGAGGAATGCCAACATCAAGAGGAAGAGGAGAAGAAGAAGAGCCAGCAAATGATACACTAAACAAGCAGCCAGAGAGATAGGAAGAGAACCAAGAGAGAGCAGTGTTGCCAATTGAGTGGAGCATGGTGAGGAGGAGTTTATGGTCTACGGTACCAAACGCTGCATAGAGTTTAAGAAGAATCAGTAGAGAATAGTCACCATTTCTTTTTGCTGTCAGGAGATCGTTAGACACTTTAGTAAGGGCAGTTTCTTTAGAGTGAAGAGTGTGAAAGGCAGATTGTAAGGGGTCAAGAATAGAGTTTGCAGAGACATAGCCTATTAAGTGAGAGTAGACAAGACGTTCAAGGAGTTTAGAGATGAAGGGGAGGTTAGAAACAGGTCGGTAGTTAGCAGCACAGGTCGGGTCAAGAGATGTTCTTTTTTTTTGTAGTGGGGTTATAACAGAAGCTTCTCTATATCTTTCAGAATGATCTCCTCTCCTCAGATTTCTGAGCTCCCTAGAAGAAAACAAACATAGTAGGAAGTAAAGGACATTGAGGTCACTGCACACAATACTGGCATAAAGGAGATGCTCCCTTCTTGTGAGAGAAATGTATCTAGCTGCGCAAGCGAAACAGAATAATAAGTTGAAAAAGACATTAGGGAAGCCCCAAAAAAGTCCTGCTCCTTCACAGTTATGATTCTATAATGAAGTATAGCCATTATGCAAACTTTTTTGAAAACTTTAAAGTGGAAAAATGTGGTGGAATTGTGTCTCTTCTGGCAGATTCAACAGAAGGGAGACCCTGCTTCTTGAGAGAGAAATGCCTTTAGTTGTGAAAATGAAACAGGGAATAATATGGCTGAGGAACATGTTAGGAAAGCCCAAAAAAGATTTGCTCTTTCACAGTTATGATTCTACAATGCAAAACTTTTGAAAACTGAAAAGTGTAAAATATGGTGGAAGGCACCAACTAAGTGTAGTGTGTTTCATACCATAATACCCAATCGGCTTTGAGCCAAAATATGACTGTGTTTTTGTGGGAAAAACATGGGAAAATGCCAGGATAAATACTATACAACTGCTATGTGTGAAACCATGAATAAATAGTTACAAGAATAGGTGCACTACTGTGGTGGATGCAAACAGTAACATCTGACTAAACCCTCACACTGATGTTAAAAATGAGACTTTAGCCAGTATATACTTATATTAAGGCACAAGATCTAATGCTAAACCTACCTGTACCGTATGGGTAGTAGCAGGAGCCAGTGGGCAAATTACAGCAGCGTAAGGTCTGACTCACAGCACCACAGTAGTGCACCTATGTGTGGTTAGTCACACTGGAGGGAACTGGGAGCTGTTTGCTGTGAGTCGGACCTTACGCTGCTGTAATTTGCCCACTGGCTCCTGGTACTACCCATACAGCACAGGTAGGTTTAGCATTAGGTCCCGTGCCACTTGATAAACTTTGACGTGGTGCGCGGGCTCAGGTATGTCCTTAATATAAGGATATACTGGCTAAAATCTCATTTTTAACATCAGTGTGAGGGTTTAGTCAGAAGTTACTGTTTGCATCCACCACAGTAGTGCACCTACTGTATTCTTGTAACTATTTATTCTATATATCACATCCACACATTTTACCATCTGGTGTAGGATGTCTCTGTAGCACTTGTGGTCTGCTGTGGGCATCCTCCACTGCATGCATTTTTTGCTGGGGATCGCCCTTAGCAACAGACCACAAGCTCAGTATCTGCTCCCCCGAGTAAAAATGCACAACTGCATTTGGGGTTGAGCCTTTCCTGTCTTTTGAGACCACATATTTTTGTCATTTAAATATGTGTGAAACCACCTTAAAGGGCCTTTAACATGGACAGCTGATTGGGCTAATGAATAAGCATTCTGAGGCTGCAAACCACCCACCTAACTAAAAGTAAATACACATACCACAACATTGTAAATTGGAAGATGATTGCTCACAGCCTTTATTAATTCATAAATTACAACACAAGTGTTAGGAAAAGAATGCAGTAATTACACCTTTTAGTGAAGCTGAGTCCTTGACAACCAGCCACGCCAATATCCATAAGATCACTAGCTGCAGACCTATAAAGCTACATCGGCATAACTGGGGCAGGATAATAAATTATCATATACCGTAAATTTTCAGATAACAACTCGCATCCCAGGGTCTCCACTCTTCGATCATAAATCGTATAAGTCGACAGTTTAACTCCACCATTTAAAGTTTTTTTTTTGCCACAATGAATTCCTTTTTCTAATAAGTAATTGTTAAAGACCTGCCACCCACATTAAGTACAAAAAAAAAGGCACAATAAAGAGAACCAATATTGCAATTAAAAAAAGCACAATATAAAGTATACATAACTATTTGTGTCCCTCCTCTCTGGAGGAATACAATTAGTTTCACCCAATATAAAAACTAGCAGGCAGATCTCATCATTTTTTTTTAGATAGAAAATAGCTGTCCTACCTTGACCCCTTATATAAGCCGTTTCTACAGTCCACCCCCAACACTACATACACCTATCATATTCCTAACTGGAAATCCACCCCCCACCCCTTCCCAATTAGCACAACAGTCAAAACTATTAGCTGTTTATTTCTAGACCTTGTCACGATGCATTCCACTCAGCACTTCATGTTCTTTCTCACATTCCTTCTACCACTCATTTCGGATATTTGTTACCTTGTAAATATCCTAATTTGTTGGCTTATTGAATTGTATATTTAGGCATGAAAATGTTCGCTGGTTGGAAACATATCTGCAGCGACCTGTCAAGGAGTACTTCGAGGAGAGTGGAAGTGGTTGTTGTGGCTCTGAGGATGATGATTGTATGCACAGTTCACAGTGGAAGCTCCACTCTAACTCTCCCTGGGGTTGTGCAATGACAGGAGGGCACACTCTTCCTTCTCTTGGGCACCCGCTGGAGTTTGAGCTCCTACCTAGCGGTAGTTGGAGGGCCCTTGATGTAAGATGTTTGTCTGGGTGTCAGTAACCAGGCCAGTTGGTATAAATAAAAAGGTCTTTCTTTACTAAAGTGCTGAATAGTGTAGTGTAGTCTACTTCATACACTGTTACTTGCTTTTGCTGCCAGATTTATTTCATAGCAGCTGAGAGTATACTGTGATTACATTTTTTTTTTCTCTTCCTTCTCCAGAGTATTGCACAGGTGAGTAATTAGGGTGAGGCTATCTAATTAGGAGAAGTTAAATAGCCAGTCTGGAGGGCAGCTCAGTCCTTTGAATCCAGAGGAAAAAAACACAGTCTGGTTTGAGAGCTGTACTTATACAAGCAGACAAACAACACGAGTTTGTGAGCATTTGCGTGATTAAGTTCAAGTGTGTGTTTATATTAAGTGTGTGACTTTAGATTATGTGTCTTGAGATTCAGGGACTTTAGGAGGGGACTACAGTAAGTTAGATTCTTATCCCTGCACTATATTATTTTTTTTCTGTTTTCTTGCTTAATCCGCACTTAGTATGTGTTCCATTATTCACAGCGCAGTCCTGGAACAGGAAGGGTACATATATTTGTTCAAAATGTGAGCAAATTGCCCGTTTGGAATTGCACATCGAGTATCTAACCGGGCGAGTTTCAACATTGAGAAGCGTTGACAATTTGGAAAAGAGTTTGCTGCTCACTGAGCAGACACTCTATGGGGAAAATGTGGGGGAGGGTGGTAGCGAGGAGGCTCAGGAAAGTGAGGTAGCTAGATAACAGTTAGGAAAGCGGGGTAGAAAGAAGACTGCCAGGGAGGCTAGCCCTGATCTGACACACCCCAACAAGTTTGAAAGGTTGGAAGATGAGGGGGATGTCGGTTCAGGGACAGCACTGCTGCAGCCGGACACTTCCTCGGCCAGTCAGGGGAATGTCAGCTCCGGTAAGCAGGGGACCAGGACAGCAAGGGAGGCCAGATAGGTGCTGGTAGTGCAAGACTCAATTATTAGGGGTACAGATAGGGCGATGTTGTCTTCCTGGCGCTCGAGTTCGACACATCGTGGATCGGGTTGACAGATTACTGGGAGGGGCTGGAGAAGAACCAGCAGTCATGGTCCATATCGGAAACAGGTAGGTGGAGCGTCCTTAACCTCCTCAGGACCGCCGTACGCAGGATTGCGTCTTTGCGGCGGCCCTGCTCTTCTGGGTGGACGCGCCGGCGCGTCCTCTCGCGAGACGCGAGATTTCCTGTGAACGCGCGCACACAGGCGCGCGCGCTCACAGGAACGGAAGGTAAGAGAGTTGATCTCCAGCCTGCCAGCGGCGATCGTTCGCTGGCAGGCTGGAGATGTGGTTTTTTTAACCCCTAACAGGTATATTAGACGCTGTTTTGATAACAGCGTCTAATATACCTGCTACCTGGTCCTCTGGTGGTCCCCTTTGTTTGGATCGACCACCAGAGGACACAGGTAGCTCAGTAAAGTAGCACCAAGCACCACTACACTACACTACACCCCCCTCCCGTCACTTATTAACCCCTTATTAGCCCCTGATCACCCCATATAGACTCCCTGATCACCCCCCTGTCATTGATTACCCCCCTGTCATTGATTAGCCCTCTGTAAAGCTCCATTCAGACGTCCGCATGATTTTTACGGATCCACTGATAGATGGATCGGATCCGCAAAACGCATCCGGATGTCTGAATGAAGCCTTACACGGGCGTGATCAATGACTGTGGTGATCACCCCATATAGACTCCCTGATCACCCCCCTGTCATTGATTACCCCCCTGTAAAGCTCCATTCAGATGTCCGCATGATTTTTACGGATGCACTCATAGATGGATCGGATCCGCAAAACGCATCCGGACGTCTGAATGAAGCCTTACAGGGGCATGATCAATGACTGTGGTTATCACCCCATATAGACTCCCTGATCACCCCGCTGTCAATGATTACCCCCCTGTAAAGCTCCATTCAGATGTCCGCATGATTTTTACGGATGCACTGATAGATGGATCGGATCCGCAAAACGCATCCGGACGTCTGAATGAAGCCTTACAGGGGCATGATCAATGACTGTGGTTATCACCCCATATAGACTCCCTGATCACCCCCCTGTCATTGATCACCCCCCCTGTCATTGATTACCCCCCTGTAAAGCTCCATTCAGACGTCCGCATGATTTTTACGGATCCACTGATAGATGGATCGGATCCGCAAAACGCATCCGGACCTCTGAATGAAGCCTTACACGGGCGTGATCAATGACTGTGGTGATCACCCCATATAGACTCCCTGATCACCCCCCTGTCATTGATTACCCCCCTGTAAAGCTCCATTCAGATGTCCGCATGATTTTTACGGATGCACTGATAGATGGATCGGATCCGCAAAACGCATCCGGACGTCTGAATGAAGCCTTACAGGGGCATGATCAATGACTGTGGTTATCACCCCATATAGACTCCCTGATCACCCCCCTGTCATTGATTACCCCCCTGTAAAGCTCCATTCAGATGTCCGCATGATTTTTACGGATCCACTGATAGATGGATCGGATCCGCAAAACGCATCCGGACGTCTGAATAAAGCCTTACAGGGGCATGATCAATGACTGTGGTTATCACCCCATATAGACTCCCTGATCACCCCCCTGTCATTGATCACCCCCCCCTGTCATTGATTACCCCCATGTAAAGCTCCATTCAGATGTCCGCATGATTTTTACGGATGCACTGATAGATGGATCGGATCCGCAAAACGCATACGGACGTCTGAATGAAGCCTTACAGGGGCATGATCAATGACTGTGGTTATCACCCCATATAGACTCCCTGATCACCCCCCTGTCATTGATCACCCCCCTGTCATTGATCACTCCCCTGTCATTGATCACCCCCCTGTCATTGATCACCCCCCCTGTCATTTATCACCCCCCTGTAAGGCTCCATTCAGACATTTTTTTGGCCCAAGTTAGCAGAATTATTTTTTTTTTTTCTTACAAAGTCTCATATTCCACTAACTTGTGTCAAAAAATAAAATCTCACATGAACTCACCATACCCCTCACGGAATCCAAATGCGTAAAATTTTTTAGACATTTATATTCCAGACTTCTTCTCACGCTTTAGGGCCCCTAGAATGCCAGGGCAGTATAAATACCCCACATGTGACCCCATTTCGGAAAGAAGACACCCCCAGGTATTCCGTGAGGGGCATATTGAGTCCATGAAAGATTGAAATTTTTGTCCCAAGTTAGCGGAACGGGAGACTTTGTGAGAAAAAAATTAAAAATATCAATTTCCGCTAACTTGTGCCAAAAAAAAAAAATTTCTATGAACTCGCCATGCCCCTCATTGAATACCTTGGGGTGTCTTCTTTCCAAAATGGGGTCACATGTGGGGTATTTATACTGCCCTGGCATTCTAGGGGCCCCAAAGCGTGAGAAGAAGTCTGGTATCCAAATGTCTAAAAATGCCCTCCTAAAAGGAATTTGGGCACCTTTGCGCATCTAGGCTGCAAAAAAGTGTCACACATCTGGTATCGCCGTACTCAGGAGAAGTTGGGGAATGTGTTTTGGGGTGTCATTTTACATATACCCATGCTGGGTGAGATAAATATCTTGGTCAAATGCCAACTTTGTATAAAAAAATGGGAAAAGTTGTCTTTTGCCAAGATATTTCTCTCACCCAGCAAGGGTATATGTAAAATGACACCCCAAAACACATTCCCCAACTTCTCCTGAATACGGCGATACCACATGTGTGACACTTTTTTGCAGCCTAGGTGGGCAAAGGGGCCCATATTCTAAAGAGCACCTTTAGGATTTCACAGGTAATTTACCTACTTACCACACATTAGGGCCCCTGGAAAATTCCAGGGCAGTATAACTACCCCACAAGTGACCCCATTTTGGAAAGAAGACACCCCAAGGTATTCCGTGAGGGGCATGGCGAGTTCCTAGAATTTTTTATTTTTTGTCACAAGTTAGTGGAAAATGCTGATTTTTTTTTTTTTTTTTTTTTCATACAAAGTCTCATATTCCACTAACTTGTGACAAAAAATAAAAACTTCCATGAACTCACTATGCCCATCAGCGAATACCTTGGGGTCTCTTCTTTCCAAAATGGGGTCACTTGTGGGGTAGTTATACTGCCCTGGCATTCTAGGGGCCCAAATGTGTGGTAAGGAGTTTGAAATCAAATTCTGTAAAAAATGACCTGTGAAATCCGAAAGGTGCTCTTTGGAATATGGACCCCTTTGCCCACCTAGGCTGCAAAAAAGTGTCACACATCTGGTATCTCCGTACTCAGGAGAAGTTGGGGAATGTGTTTTGGGGTGTCATTTTACATATACCCATGCTGGGTGAGAGAAATATCTTGGCAAAAGACAACTTTTCCCATTTTTTTTATACAAAGTTGGCATTTGACCAAGATATTTATCTCACCCAGCATGGGTATATGTAAAAAGACACCCCAAAACACATTCCTCAACTTCTCCTGAATACAGAGATACCAGATGTGTGACACTTTTTTGCAGCCTAGGTGGGCAAAGGGGCCCATATTCCAAAGAGCACCTTTCGGATTTCACAGGTCATTTTTTACAGAATTTGATTTCAAACTCCTTACCACACATTTGGGCCCCTAGAATGCCAGGGCAGTATAACTAGCCCACAAGTGACCCAATTTTGGAAAGAAGAGACCCCAAGGTATTCGCTGATGGGCATAGTGAGTTCATGGAAGTTTTTATTTTTTGTCACAAGTTAGTGGAATATGAGACTTTGTATGAAAAAAAAAAAAAAAAATCATAATTTTCCACTAACTTGTGACAAAAAATAAAAAATTCTAGGAACTTGCCATGCCCCTCACGGAATACCTTGGGGTGTCTTCTTTGGGGTAGTTATACTGCCCTGGCATTCTAGGGGCCCAAATGTGTGGTAAGGAGTTTGAAATCAAATTCTGTAAAAAATGACCTGTGAAATCCGAAAGGTGCTCTTTGGAATATGGACCCCTTTGCCCACCTAGGCTGCAAAAAAGTGTCACACATCTGGTATCTCCGTACTCAGGAGAAGTTGGGGAATGTGTTTTGGGGTGTCATTTTACATATACCCATGCTGGGTGAGAGAAATATCTTGGCAAAAGACAACTTTTCCCATTCTTTTATACAAAGTTGGCATTTGACCAAGATATTTATCTCACCCAGCATGGGTATATGTAAAAAGACACCCCAAAACACATTCCTCAACTTCTCCTGAATACAGAGATACCAGATGTGTGACCCTTTTTTGCAGCCTAGGTGGGCGAAGGGGCCCATATTCCAAAGAGCACCTTTCGGATTTCACTCGTCATTTTTTACAGAATTTGATTTCAAACTCCTTACCACACATTTGGGCCCCTAGAATGCCAGGGCAGTATAACTACCCCACAAGTGACCCCATTTTGGAAAGAAGAGACCCCAAGGTATTCGCTGATGGGCATAGTGAGTTCATAGAACTTTTTATTTTTTGTCACAAGTTAGTGGAATATGAGACTTTGTAAGAAAAAAAAAAAAAAATCATCATTTTCCGCTAACTTGTGACAAAAAATAAAAAGTTCTATGAACTCACTATGCCCATCAGCGAATACCTTAGGGTGTGTACTTTCCGAAATGGGGTCATTTGTGGGGTATTTGTACTGTCTGGGCATTGTAGAACCTCAGGAAACATGACAGGTGCTCAGAAAGTCAGAGCTGTTTCAAAAAGCGGAAATTCACATTTTTGTACCATAGTTTGTAAACGCTATAACTTTTACCCAAACCATTTTTTATTTTTACCCAAACATTTTTTTTTTATCAAAGACATGTAGAACAATAAATTTAGAGCAAAATTTCTATATGGATCTCGTTTTTTTTGCAAAATTTTACAACTGAAAGTGAAAAATGTCATTTTTTTGCAAAAAAATCGTTAAATTTTGATTAATAACAAAAAAAGTAAAAATGTCAGCAGCAATGAAATACCACCAAATGAAAGCTCTATTAGTGAGAAGAAAAGGAGGTAAAATTCATTTGGGTGGTAAGTTGCATGACCGAGCAATAAACGGTGAAAGTAGTGTAGGTCAGAAGTGTAAAAAGTGGCCTGGTCTTTCAGGGTGTTTAAGCACTGGGGGCTGAGGTGGTTAAAAATGATTTTAGGGATTTAGGTCAGAAACTTAGGGCAAGGATCTCAAAGGTAGTGTTTTCCGAAATATTACCTGTACCACGAGCCATACAAGAAAGGCAGCGGGAGATTATGGAGGTTTACAAGTGGCTCAAGAACTGGTGTAGGAAGGAGGGGTTTGGGTTCCAGGCGAACTGGGCCGACTTTTCTGTCAGCTACAAGCTTTATCATAGGGATGAGCTGCAAGTCAATGGGGAAGGGGCAGCTGTGTTGGGGGAGAAGATGGCTAGAAGGTTGGAGTGTTTAAACTAGGGACTGGGGGGAGGGTAATTATGTTATAGGATGGGAATATACCGTAGATAGAGACCAGGGCAAGGTAATGGGACTGGGAGGAATGGAAGGAGGGACTAGAACAGTTCAGAAGGAAAGGTGTAGGGTAAAAAAATATACATAAACCTCTTAATTGTATGTATACTAATGCCAGAAGCCTGACTAATAAAACTGGTGAACTGGAATTAGTGATGTTTGAGGAGGACTATGACATAGTGGGAATAGCTGAGATATGGCTGGATGATAGCTATGACAGGGTGGTTAACATATAGGGTTACAGTCTGTTTCGAAAGGATCGCAAAAAATAGAGAGGGGGAGGGGTCTGCCTTTATGTAAAGTCCTGTCTAAAGCCCACCGTCCCAGAAGATATAAGTAAGGGACATGAACATGTGGAGTCACTGTGGGTAGAAATATATGGAGGCAAAAACAATAAGAAATTATTAATAGGAGTTTATTATAAACTGCCTAATATAACAGATTCCACAGAAAATCTACTACTAAAAGAGATAGACGAGGCGGCAAATAGAGTTGAGCGGACACCTGGATGTTTGGGTTCGGCAGGTTCGGCCGAACTTGAAAAAAAAGTTCGGGTTCGGGACCCGAACTTGACCCGAACTTGAATCCCATTGAAGTTATAGGGGACCCGAACTTTTGGGCACTAAAATGGCTCTAAAATAGTCCTGGAAAGGGCTAGAGGGCTGTAAAAGGCATCAAAATGTGATTAAGAGCATGACAACTGTTCTGCAAAAAATGTGGATAGGGAAATGACTTAAAATAACATAAAATACAGAAAAATTAAAAATAACATTCTGGATCTCGGAGTAGAAGTTTGAGGAGGTGGTGGATGGGTGGATGTGGCGGTGTAGGTTGACGTAGTGGTGTAGGGGGAAGCGGCGGTGAAGGAGGAATAGGTAGCCAACACTAATTTGTGTTATTTTTTATTTTTAAATTTGGGTATCCCCAAAATATTGGGATACAAAAAATCCGCAGCACTCGTCAGTGTAGTAAATCCAAAGTGGTTTATTCCATAAACAGCAAGGTGATGCGACGTTTCGACCTAACTAGGTCTTTCTCAAGCAACAAAATATTGGGACATATAACAAAATAAAACAAAGAATAAGTGCACTTGAGTACAAGAATGGATGGTTGAGGCTGGTATAAATGTCTATTCTGCACAAGGTACGGACAAGTCCTGTGGGATCCATGCCTGGTTCATTTTAATAAACGTAAGCTTGTCCACATTGGCTGCGGCCTGAGATAATGCTCTCTGCCGTGCTAAACACACGTTCACACTATACACTGGCTGCAGGGCAGGTCAGCACCTCCAAGGCTGACAAAGCTTTTCCACATTTGGGCCATGCTAACCCTGCCTTCTCAGGTGCTGGCGGTGCCCCAGCTGCGTTGGCGACCTCTTCCTCCTCCTCTGCCTTCGCCTTGTGCTTCCACTGTCCCCCCGCTGTCAGGTGGGAATGCTATCATCAGCGTGCGCTTGTAGTTGCGCATCTTCCGATCAGTAACAGATGTTTTCACTAAATTTAGGCCCCTGTCAGCAATGCAGAGCAGGGGTTCATTCACGGCAAAAGGGGGTTCATGTCACCCAGCAATAGAACAGAGGATTTTGAGAGATTTAGGCCCCTGTCACCCAGGCACAGCAGGGGTTCATTCACGGCAAAAGGGGGTTCATGTCACCTAGCAATAGAACAGAGGATTTTGAGAGATTTAGGCCCATGTCACCCAGGCACAGAAGGGGTTCATTCAGGGCAAAAGGGGGTTAATGTCACCCAGCAATACAACAGAGGATTTTGAGAGATTTAGGCCCCTGTCACCCAGGCACAGCAGGGGTTCGTATATGCCAAAAATGGCAAAATGGCACCCGACAATTGAAAATAAGAATTTTTTAATTTACGGCACTAAAATTGGCACTTTTTTAAAATTGAAAGGGCTCTAAAATAGTCCTTGAAAAGGCTAGAGGGATGTAAAAGGCAGTAAAATGTGCTTAAGAGCATGGCAACTGCTCTTCAAACAAATGTGGATAGGGAAATAACTTAAAATGAAATAAAATAACTAAAAATTTCAAATTATTAACCTGCAACTCAGAGAAGGAGGTGGATATGGAGTCGGAGGTTGAGGAGGTGGTGAATGTGGTGTTGTAGGTGGAGGCAGCAATGGACGAGGAGGAGGTAGCCAACAATGTTGCACTTGACTTGAGTACAAGAATTTATGTTTGATGGTGGTATAAATGTCTATTCTGCACAAGGTACAGACAAGTCTTGTGGGATCCAAGCCTGGTTCATTTTAATGAACGTGAGCTTCTCCACGTTGGCTGTGGACAGGCGGCTGCGTCTGTCTGTAATGACGCCTCCTGCCGTGCTAAATACACGTTCAGAGAGTACACTGGCTGCAGGGCAGGCCAGAACCTCCAAGGCATACAGGGCAAGCTCTGGCCATGTGGACAATTTGGAGACCCAGAAGTTGAATGGGGCAGAACCATCAGTCAGTACGTGTAGTCGTGTGCACAGGTACTGTTCCACCATGTTGTTCAAATGCTGCCTCCTGCTAACACGATCCATATCAGCAGTTGGGGGCGGTTGTTGCGGCGAGGTGACAAAGGTTTTCCACATGTCGGCCATGCTAACCCTGCCTTCTGAGGTGCTGGTGCTGACACAGCTGCGTTGGCGACCTCTTCCTCCTCCCCTGCCTTCGCCTTGTGCTTCCACTTGTCCCCCGGCATCAGTTGGGAATTCTCTCAGGAGCGCGTCTACCAGCGTGCACCTGTAGTCGCGCATATACCGATTACGCTCCAGTGAGGGAATTAAGGATGGCACATTGTCTTTGTAATGGGGATCCAGCAGGGTGGCCACCCATTAGTCAGCACACGTTAAAATGTGGGCAACTCTGAAGTCGTTGCGCAGGCACTGCAGCATGTAGTCGCTCATATGTGCCAGGCTGCCCAGAGGTAAGGACAAGCTGTCCTCTGTGGGAGGCGTATCGTCTGCGTCCTCCGTATCCCCCAGCCATGCACCAGTGATGGGCCCGAGCTGCGTTGGATGCCACCCCGCTGTGAACATGCTTCATCCCCATCCTCCTCCTCATCCTCCTCGTCCTCCAGTAGTGGGCCCTGGCTGGCCAAATTTGAACCTGGCTTCTGCTGTTGCAAAAATCCTCTTTCTAAACCACTTCTAAAAGACTGGCCTGAAAGTGTTAGAGATGACCCCTCTTCCTCCTCCTCGTCCTGGGCCACATCCTCTTCCATCATCGCCCTAAGTGTTTTCTCAAGGAGACATAGAAGTGGTATTGTAACGCTGATATCAGTGTCATCGCCACTGGCCATGTTGGTGGAGTACTCGAAACAGCGCAACAGGGCACACAGGTCTCGCATGGAGGCCCAGTCATTGGTGGTGAAGTGGTGCTGTTCCGCAGTGCGACTCACCTATGCGTGCTGCAGCTGAAACTCCACTATGGCCTACTGCTGCTCGCACAGTCTCTCCAGCATGTGCAGGGTGGAGTTACACCTGGTGGGCACGTCGCATATGAGGCCGGTGAGCGGGAAGGCCGAAGTTACGCTGTAGAGCAGACAGCCGAGCGGCGGCGGGATGAGAACGCCGGAAGCGCGCACAGACGGCCCGCACTTTATGCAGCAGCTCAGACATGTCGGGGTAGTTGTGAATGAATTTCTACACCACCAAATTCAGCACATGCGACAGGCAAGGGATGTGCGTCAAACCGGCTAGTCCCAGAGCTGCAACGAGATTTCGCCCATTATCGCACACCACCAGGCCGGGCTTGAGGCTCACTGGCAGCAACCACTCATCAGTCTGTTGTTCTATACCCCACCACAACTCCTGTGTGATGTGGGGCCTGTCCCCCAAACACATTAGTTTCAGATCGGCCTGCTGACGTTTACCCCTGGCTGTGCTCAAGTTG